>NC_064810.1:152147634-152241380 GCF_023721935.1 Panthera uncia
TATATATGTATATATGTATATATAATATTATGTATATAATATGTATATATGTATATATGTATATGTATATATATGTATATGTATACGTATATATGTATATATAATATGTATATATGTATATATGTATATATAATATTATGTATATAGTATGTATATATATTTATGTATATGTATATATGTATATATGTATATATATAATATTATGTATATAATGTGTGTGATATGCCACTTTTCTTTATCCATTCATCAGTCAATGGACATGTGAGCTGTTTCCATAATATGGCTATTGTAGATAACGATGCTATCAACATTAGGGTACAAATACTAATTTGAATTAGTATTTTTATATTCTTTGGGTAAATACCTGGTAGTGCAATTGCGGTCGTAGAGTAGTTCTATTTTTAACTTTTTGAGGAAACTCCACACTGTTTTCCACCGTGGCTGTACCAGTTTGCATTCCCACCAACAGGACAAGAAGGTTCCCTTTCTCCACGTCCTTGCCAATACCTGTTGTTTCCTGTGTTATTGGTTTTAGCCATTCTGACAGGTATGAGGAGACATCTCATCGTGGCTTTGATTTGCATTTCCCTGATGATGAGTGACACTGAGCGTCTTTTCATGTGTCTATTGGCCATCCGGATGTCTTCTTTGGAAAAACGTCTGTTCGTGTCTTCTGCCCATTTTGTAACTGTTTTATCTGTTTTTTGGGTGTTGAGTTTTATAAGCTATTTATATATTTAGGCTACTACCCTTTATCAGGTATATCATTTGCAAATATCTTCTTCCATTCCTTAGGCTGCCTTTCAGCTTTATTGATTGTTTCCTTCACTGTGCAGAAGCCTTTGATTTTGATGCGGTCCCAGGAGTTTGTTTTTGTTTTTGTTTCCCTTGCCTCCAGAGACGTAAGAAGCTTCTACAGCAAATGTCAAAGAGGTTACTTTCTGTATTAGCCTGTAGGGTTTTCATGGCTTCAAGTCTCACATGTAGGTCTCGAATCCATTTTGAATTTATGTTTGTGTATGGAAATGGTCCCATTTCATTCTCTTTCATGTAGCCATCTAGTTTTTCCAACAGCATTTGTTGAAGAGACTGTCTTTTTTCCATTAGATGTTCTTTCCTGCTTTGTCAGAGACCAATTGACCATATAGTTGTGGGTTCATTTCTGGATTTTCTCTTCTTGTCCATTGAGCGACACGTCTGCTTTTGTGCCAGTATCCTACTGTCTTGATCATTATTGCTTTGTAATACAACTTAAAGTTTGGAATTGTGATGCCTCCGGTTTGGTTTTTCTTTTCAACATTGCTTTGGATTCGGGGTCTTTTGTGGTTCCATACAAATTTTAGGATTGTTTGTTCTACATCAGTGAAAAATGCTATTAGTATTTTGATGGAAATTACATTATGTGTGTAGATTCCTTTGGGTAGTATAGAAATTTTAACAATATTTGTTCTTGCAATCCATAAACATGGAATTTTTTTCCATTTCTTTGTATCATCTTCAATTTATTTGCATTTAGTTTATGAATTAAATAAAACTGCTTATGGGTTTTACATAAGTTGTTTTCATTGCGATTTTCTCTAAAATATTTGTAACGTTAAGTATGATTTCTTCTTTCATCTACAAATTATTTGGATACACATGGGCATAATTTTCAATATATGATAGCTTTTTTTCTATTTCATTTGGATCTCTAATGTAATCTAATCCACTTGGAATATTAGTTTGTATGGTGTTGATTTGTTTATATCTATTTTCATATTTTCTTCCATGTAAACTTGAAAAGAGTCATATGAACAGAGACAAAGCAGTAATCAGAATATTCTAACACACAGAGACCTATGGCATTAGCTATAGATCATGGTGTCCCTAGAAAAGAAATAGAAGGAAATCTACTAACTGTTTTTTTTAATATTAAATATAATTTAATGGGGCGCCTGGGTGACTCAGTCGGTTAAGCGTCCGACTTCAGCTCAGGTCATGATCCCACGGTCCGTGAGTTCGAGCCCCACGTCGGGCTCTGGGCTGATGGCTCAGAGCCTGGAGCCTGCTTCCGATTCTGTGTCTCCCTCTCTCTCTGCCCCTCCCCCGTTCATGCTCTGTCTCTCTCTGTCTCAAAAACAAATAAACGTTAAAATAAATAAATAAACAAATAAATAAATAAATAAATATAATTTATTGTCAAATTGGTTTCCATGCAACACCCAGTGCTCATCCCAACAGGTGCCCTCCTCAATGCCCATCACCCACTTTCCCGCTCTCCCCCACCCCCCATCCACCCTCAGTTTGTTCTCAGTATTTAAGAGTCTCTTATGGTTTGCTTCCCTCCCTCTCTGTAACTTCATTTTTCCCCTTTCCCTCCCCCATGGTCTTCTGTTAAGTTTCTCAGGATCCACATATGAGTGAAAACATATGGTATCTGTCTTTCTCTGCCTGACTTATTTCACTTAGCATAACACTCTCCAGTTCCATCCACATTGCTACAAATGGCCAGGTTTCATTCTTTCTCATTGCCAAGTAGTATTCCATTGTATATATGAACCACATCTTCTTTATCCATTCGTCATTGGATGGACATCTAGGCTCTTTCTATAATTTGGCTATTGTTGAAAGTGCTGCTATAAACACTAGGGTACAAGTGGAAATCTACTAATTGTTACTTGATCTGTAAAAGCAAACCAGTTCCAGGTCTAGTGAACAGAAGTCTAATTTGAATAGCCAGAACGGAGAATTATAGCCCCTTGCGCCCCTTGACTTGAGCCTGTTTCCAGATTCAAATCCCCTTGAACTGAGGAGTATGGTCCATTTGAGGAAGGGGCCTGGAACACCACCAAAAATGTACAGTGCTGATTTTTTCTTAGCTTTATTCAAAGGAAACTCAGGCCATTTACCAGGGTGACTGTGCTTTGGAGAAAGGCAACTAGACACTATCTTTGAACTGACACTAATTCCAGGAGACACGGAATGCCACTGTGGTCCACCCGTCAGAGTGAGAGCATATGGAAGTCAGGCCATCAATGGCGCTTCAGCTCGATCCCCCTCAGAGTGATCCCGCTGGGTCCCTAACACCATCCCGTGTGTATTTTCCCAGTCCTAGAATGCGTAATAGAATAGATCTACTCAGCCACTGACAGAATCCCCACATTGGTTCTCTGATCTGTGCTGTGAAGGCTATTACAGTAGGGGAGGCCAAGTGGACAACATCAAAACCTACAAAAAAAGAAAAGGTAAAACAAAGGCAATACCATATTCTTGGAGGAATCACCCAGATTTGGCCCCGCATTAAGGATTTAAAGGTGCTGGAGTGGTGATTCCCACCACATTCTCATTCGCTCACCCATTTGACCCATGAGAAAACAGATGTATCCTGGGCCAAACCGTGCTGAAATCTCATCTCTGCTCCTTGGAAGTCATGTGAGTGAGTCACATCATCTTTGAGGACTCTTTATCTTTAAAATGAAGCTAGTTACACCGTTGCACACAGTTAAATAATGAAAATAAAATAAAATGCCATCTAAAGAGTTGTCAATCAGTTAACGTTAACCAACCTTCTCCTTGAAAATGCTGATTATTGAGGGGGTTAGCATCATTCTCTATTTCTTCTACTGTTTTTTCCCTCCACTGGGCTCTTGCTCGTTTATTCATTCATTTATCAAACATTTATAACCACTACATGTCAGACACCACGAAAAGCACCCAGAAAGCAGTGATGGACAAGCCACGCTTAGGGTCTACAATCTTACAGTATTTGGCTAGCTAAGAAGATAGAGAAAATTTAACTAAAGTGCTATAAATATTACTAAGAAGAGTTGTAGAGGGCTTGGGGAACTTATAAACAGGTACCTACTCCAGTCTCAATGTTCAGAGAAGATCCTGGTGGATAGGTAAATCGAGAAGAACAGGCTTTGGCAAGGAAAAGGACCAGGAAAGTCTAGTCAGATGAAACATATGTAGATATCCAGAAGGTGGAGATAATCTGGGGTATTCAAGGACCAAAGAGAAAGTCACTGTGACTGAACCAAAGGGAATTTTGGGTACAGAATTTTAGCCTATGGAAGTTGGCAGGGGCCAGATTAAGCCCCACCTTTCAAGCTTTTCTTAGGGTTTTGATCTTTATTCTGAGGAAATAAAAATGGAACACTACTGAAATGAAGAAAGTCAGCATTCTACTACCGGTCGCTTTAATAAACAGGAAGATTGTGTTTTATGGCGTCAGGGTAAATTGATTAGGTATTAACTAATCATCTCTGTTTTCAGAATGTGAAATCAAAGTTTCCATCAGCTAAATACCATTCCCCCAAACCACACACACCTGCATTGTCCCATGATGAAATGAGCCTGAAGTGGCAAATGTCACGGTCAAAAAGAAAAGTCCAAGTACGTTGCCTCATTTTTCAGGCTCCCACGATACTTGGCTGTCATCCCAGGACAAAACGTAGTCAGGCAAGTCACTTACAGCTCTGCCTGACCCAGAAGATCATGTAACTGACAAACTAGGAAGTAAGTAAAATCACAGGATGGCAGCTCCATATTTTAATGGTCTGCTTCTGGAGAACAAAGAAACAAGGGTCCCTCATTTTTAAGAGATTCTGTACTCACTGTCTTGACGTCTTCCAGGCAGATGTGCCTGCCTGAAAGTCTGTGTAACCAAATGAATAAATAATCAAAAATAAATGCAGACCCACAGCATCTACATCTGTTCAATAAGAGCATAATAGGTCATCTACACCAACCAAACAAGGTGAACTGTGGAGAACTGAGGACTTGAAGCCCAAAGATTTAGTTTCCAACTTTTAGCTCTGCTCCTTCCTATTTGTGTGACCTTGGTAAAAATCACCTGGCTTTTAAATTTTGTCAGTCACCTTGGCAAAATGGGTCAAATTATACTTAAATTATTATATATTTATAGAAACGTACATCCAGAAAGTTCTTAAGTGATCATTAAATCACTCAATGGATGAGGATCATGGGGCCAGCAAGAGTGAACTTTGACCCACAACTTTGACCTTGCCCTGCATATGGTTTCCAATATATCGCACACTTATTAAATAAAAATAAGATAATGTTAGTCTTCCAGGAGCTTAACTTACCTTAGATCATCTCCTCGTTACAACAACCCGATGATATAATTATTACGATCCTTAATAATAAAGGATATTATTTATCCTTTAATACTAAAGGATAAGGAGATGGAAGATTATAAAGTTTAGGAAAACCACCCCAAATTATAAAGCGGAAAGATTCAGCTGTACTTTGAACTCAGGCCTTTATTTTATTTATTCCTTCTCCCTTAAGTTCCAAGCCACCAGAGTACCCATTGTGCATTCTTCTCTTCTTCGCCTCTACCTCTATGCCTGATTCTCTCCTCACATACACAAATGTATTTTGGAAGAACTTCAGTACTGCGCTTGGGCCCAGAACTCCCTACAGGAAGGCCTAGGGCTTGGTCCATGTGGAATATGCGGTAATTAAAGTCTCAAGGTTGAGCTCGTCAACTTCCTGATCTCAGTAAAACATGGAACACATCCCTAGAAAATAAGCAGGAATTTGGTTCAAGTATGTATTTTGAAATATCATAAATAATTGAGGAGGACAGAGGGCAATGACTAAAATTAGCATCCGGCTAGGACTTTTCAACTCTCCCACTTGTGTTAAACTGCCATGAGCCCCCACATGGTTTGTACCATTCGAGCAACAAGGAGGGAATTGATGAGTTTGAAATGATAAAAGGCTAGTCGTGCCTTAAACAACATCTCCTACCATCCTTCTCACCTACGCAGGGCAACATTCAAGGAGTAAAAACTAAAACCAGAAGATAGCCTATCACCGTAATGTATAAAATTGTGGAATCACTATATTGCACACCTGAAACTAATATAACACTGTATGACAACTATACTGGAATTAAAACGTAAAACTTGGGGCGCCTGGGTGGCTCAGTCGGTTGGGCGACCAACTTCGGCTCAGGTCATGATCTCGCGGTCCGTGAGTTCGAGCCCCGCATCGGGCTCTGTGCTGAGAGCTCAGAGCCTGGAGCCTGTTTCAGATTCTGTGTCTCCCTCTCTCTCTGACCTTCCCCCATTCATGCTCTGTCTCTCTCTGTCTCTAAAATGAATAAACGTTAAAAAAATTTTTTTTAAAAATAATAAAATGTAAAACTTAATAAAAAATAAAATAAATTTGAAAAGAAGAAGATTGCCTATCTCACCAGACACTAGGAGAAAGCTTCACTAATGGCAACAATAAAACAGGACTTAAGGGAAAAGAACTGGTGATCTAAACATACATTTGGCTCCAGAAGTAAAACGACTTTAACCAGCTGAAAGAAAGTAAGAAAAAATTTTAAAGTCGGGTTTTCCTGAATGGAAATTTACATGCGGTAGCCTTACTGAGAGGAGTTTTTAGGAGCAACACCTACAGGGAAATGAGAAAGACACGTTTAGATTGGGGACGAAGTTTAACTGTGGTTTAGTTATCAGCCCTGAAGCGTGGGCAGTTCCACAGAGGCCTCCTCAACGGGGAGCAGGGGCCTTTACACCCCCACAACGATCAGTCCCCAGGGAGTGTGCTTAACCTTGGATTGTTCGGTTCCCTTTGGCGATGGGTAATCCACAGGGAGGACCTTGCATCAGCAGAGGCAGTGCTCCCAACAGCTGGGAGAGCATGTGTCTGTCCCGAAGGGAACATCGGGGACGTGCACCACAGCAATTGCTAATAAAACCCTTTCTTTTCCCATTTCTTGCTAAAAGCTTCCTGGATCAGGCTTTACCAAATGGAAAAACTAGGAATGTACATTATTTTAGAGTCTGACTACATGCTTCTCCCCCTGTATCCCACCTATCTACATGGACTCAGAGACGATAAGTCCTTGAAAATAACAAATAAAAGGGCACTCCAGGGAAGTAGGGAAGCGATGTGTTAAATCTCTGGAGCCATAATTCCTAGAAAGAAAACATGTTATGAGTACGTAGAGTCATGATGACTGCTGATTTTTTTTCCAATGTATGCACTAGTTCAGAGTTTAGATAAATCGACATAGGAGATACAGGGCCTTCCTAGAGAAATCCTGTTAAATACCTGTAGTTGGACCAGAAACTATGCACAGTGATGCTCCCAAGCCATAGATCAGATAATGCGATAACCAGAGTCCAATTCAAAAAAAAAAAAAAAAGAGGAGCCATTATATATACATATATACATATACATATATATGTATACATATATAATGGGTATATGTTATAGGTATATATATTATATTATGGGTGTATATATATATATATATATATATATATTACGAGGATATATAATATTATGTCATGGGTATACATTATGGATACATATAACGTATACACACACAGACACACACACACACACACACACACACACACATAATATACACTTATATAGAAGAAGCGGCTGGGACTGGAAACTCTGTCCTGGACACTAGAATAATATCTCTTAGTCTTATTTCCTGTAGTATGAGATTAAATTTTATAAATAAAACGAAAATCCACTTTACGTGGAAGAACTAGGATAAAATAACAAAGACATCGGGAATGACAAAAAAAGTATTTTAAAAAATGAAGTAAAAAATACCAGCTAAAATTTTAAGAAGACAGCCCATATGACACAAACAATAGGATGTGAAACTAATGTGGCTAACAGATAAGAAAGCTTACCATAAGCATTGAGCATGGGAGGAGCATAGAGAGAGGGAGAGAGAGAATCCCAAGCAGGCTCTGCACTGTCCGCACAGAGCCCCAGGCAGGGCTTGAACTCACAAAACCGTAAGATCATGACCTGAGCCAAAACCAAGAGGTGGATGCTTAACCGGCTGAGCCAGCCAGGTCCTCCCGGCCTTGGAATCTCTAACCAAGCAAGCATGCGTGGAAAAATCAAGCCAACGATGTGTAACTCAAATATGAGGATGTCCTCAAAATGCAGAGCTAATGGTTTAGTTGAATCTGAGTCCAAGGGGCCGAGAGCCAGTAGAGTAGGTCTCATTCTAAGAGCAGAAGACAGATGTACAAGCTTACCCGTCAGCCAGAAGGAACACCATTGCTAAAAATGAGTATATATTCATTAATTCATTCATTCCACATGTATTACAAAACGCCTGCCGCCTACCAGGCACTGTACAAAAATTAACAAGACAGACAAAACTTCTTTCCTCGAGTAATCAGAGTGTTGCAAAATAGACAGACTGAGCAAAAACTCATGTTAAAAAGTGATTTCTATCATGACAGGGGAAGGAGAAAGTTATCAGTCATTCATTAGGACAAAAGCTCAGTGCCTCCGACAACAAATAGGCTTGGCACTCCTTCAGGTCTAGGCAGCGCTAACCCAATCTTTGCCAGGTGGAGGGGGTGGCCAGACCCGTGTCTCTCTTCCTCAGACAGACTTTTTACGTGGTGGAGACAGGATCCAAGGGATTCGTGGGGAGCGGGAAAGTGCCAGGTGCAGAAGTAGCCTCTGTCATTTTTGCTACAATTGATCAGGCAAATCAAGTCACAGGTGCCACTCAGACTGAAGGGGCAGAGAAATCAACTCCATTCCTGGACTGGAGGAGTTGCAAAACAACACTGTAAAGGGTTTGAATAAAGGAGAGGTGAAGCATTGCCTCCAATTACAAAAAAAAAAAAAAAAACTGAGGTGCAATTCACAGAACGTGAAATTAACCATTTTACAGTGAAGTTTTCAGTAGCATTTAGTACTTAGTACTTTCACAATGCCATCCAATCACTACCTCTCTCTACTTCTGAAACATTTCCATTACCACCTGCACCCCCTCCAGAAGTGAAACTTTCAAACATTATGCCTTATCTTCCCTGTCCCTGCCCCTAGCCACCATTCATCTTTCCATCTCTAGGGACTCACGTATTATGGACATTTCTTTCACTTAGCACAATGCTGTCAAGGGTCATCCATGCTACAGCCTATATAGGTCCTTTATTCCTTTTTTTTTTTTGGTGAATAATACTCCGTTATGTGTATATACTCTATTTTATTTAATCACTCACCAGCTGATGAATATTTGGGTTGTTTCGACCTTTGGGCTATTGCATTACTATAAATATGCATGCACAGGTGTTTGTTTCAATACTTATCTGCTTTCAATTTTTTGGAGTATATACCTAGGAATGGAATTTCTGAATCAAATGGTAATTCTGTTTAATTTTTGAGGGACCCCCCCCACTGTGTTGCCCCCACTTTTATAATCAAACAATCACAGAGAGAACAAAGGGACTCATAGCAGTTATTTACTTGTTCTACAGAGTCAGGGGAAAGTCACAGGACATAGCGATATTTAAGCTGAATTACGAAGGATAACTGAGATTTGGCCACGTGAAGTTATGGAAGGAGGAATGGCAATGAGGAAAGAAAGTTCCAAGAAATATGAGCTGTGTGCTGTTAAAGGCGGCCTCTCCATGAAGGCATTGTCTGCAAAGGACACAACTATATAGTATAGTGTATGGGCCACTCTAGTGGCCTAGACCCTCCTGGTAAATATCCTGAGTAAGCTACTCTTCTCAAACTCTTAAATCAAGGAACACTGTTCTGGGGTTTGTTTATTTGTTTGTTTGTTTGTTTGTTTTTTGATGTTGCTGTTTGCAGTTCCTCCTAATCTACTGTAGATCAAGACTTTTGGAAAGTATTTGATCCGGCCGCGTTCCAATAAAACTATTACAAACATAGGTGGTGGGGCACCTGGGTGGCTCGGTCGGTTAAGCGTCCGACTTCGGTTCAGGTCATGATCCCGTGGTTTGTGGGTTCAAGCCCCGCGTAGGGCTCTGAGCTATCAGCTCAGAGCCTGGAGCCTGCTTCGGATTCTCTGTCTCCCTCTCTCTCTGCCCCTCCCCTGTTCACACTCTGTCTTTCTCTCTCTCTCTCAAAAACAAAGATTAAAAAAAAAAAAAATAGGTGGTATAAGCAGCTTTGGCCCACAGTCTGCAGTTTTCCAAGATCACTCTATCCTTTTTTAATTAATTTTTTAAATGTTTCATTTGAATATAGTTGACCCCCAATGTTACATTAGTTTCAGGTGTACAACTTAGTGATTTGATGAGTTTGTACACGATGCTGTGCTCACCGTAAGTGCAGTGACAATCTGTCGAGTTACATCGCTTTTACAATAGCACTGCCCGTATTCCTTATGCTGTGCCTTTTCTTCCTGTGACTTACTCATTCCATCTCTGGAAGCCTGAGTCTCCCTCTCTCTCCACCCATTTTGCCCAGCTCCCCACACCCCTCCCTTCTGGTAATTTCATTCACTTCTAGATCTTTGTTCTACCTGCTTCCATCAAAACTTCATACCCTTTGAAACACACGTCATTCTGACAGCTGACCTACTATCGTTCACCGCTCTCTGATTACTTTCCTTCAGGCTTTCGATGGAATTACAAACTGGCTCAGCAACTTCTTTAGCACCAACTACTCTTCCTACTATTTTTATCACTGCAGGAGCCTGAGCTTTTCAGTTCCCTGACCTCTTCAAAAGCAATGTTTTTTCTTTGGAAACTCCTACTAAAGTCACTCACACTAATGGCCCAAACCTGCATATTCCTATCAACAATAGCATCACCTCTTTCCAAGCCTCAGAATCCAGAATTCTAATCTCAGATCACTCTTTTTGGTTTCGCCAGCTCACTTACCCTGGTCCCCTATTCCGACCATTTTTTTATCCTCATTAAAACTATTCACACCCTGGCATGACCTCACTTCTCTCTTTGCCCAGTGCGCAGTTTCTGGCTCAAAACTATAACCAGTACCTCGAACACACTCTTAATTCCTCTTCTCTTATTTCCATTCTGATGTAATTATCAGACAATAACCAACTATGAATAAAACTTAAGTGCCTACTGTATGGCATAGTTTTTTGTGTCAGTTTGACTTGGCTAAAGGATACCCAAATGTCTGCTAAAACACTATTTCTGGGTGTGTCCGTGAGAGTGTCCCCCGAAGAGATCAGCATTTGAATCAGTACACCGAATAAAGATCTTTCTCACTAACTCTGGTGGGCATCACCCAAATCCCCTAATGGCCTGAATAGAACAAAAAAGGCAGAGGAAGGAAAGTGCTGGAGTCGAGACATCCATTTTCTGCCACCATTCAGCACCGGCATCCCTGGTTCTTGGGCGTCTGGGCTCAGAGTAAGATTTATCCCTCAGCCTTCCAGATTCTCAGGCCTTTGTACGTGGACTGAAATTATACCATCAGCTTTCCTGGCTCCCGGGCTCGCGGAGGACAGATCATGGGACTTCTTGGCCTCTGTAATCACATGAGCCAATTCCTGTAACAAATCTCTGTTCATATACGTCTCTGTTGTGCCGTTTCTCTGGAGATCCAGAGAAACAAATACACCTGACTAAGATAAACACTCAAGGAGCTGAGAGTTGTTGGTGCAAATCCCCAAACGATGCTTACTGATCATTCTCTTTTACATTTATAGCCCTCAAACTAGCACGGTCCAAAACACTGCTCTGTTTCCCTACAGACTCGCTGTACTTTTCTCTTTACATCTTCTCCTTGCCCCAGCGCACTCTCAACCATTGACCTCGCATCAGTCTTCATTCAAAAGCCACATTATTTATTTATTTAAACAGCTAAATTCAGGAGATAGAAGCGTAACTCTTCCCACCCCCCAATATTTCCATCTTTCTCATCTTTGCCCTTATAATGTGTCTTCTCTTTCCTTACAGTGGGCAGTTCATCACGGTGGTTGAGGACATGGCCTCTATGGGAGGACACCTTGACCCGAAGCCCCAGCTCCCCCACTCAAGAGCTGTGTGAGTGCCGAGGAGTGGCTCACCTCTCCTGCACCTCTATTTGCCCTCATTATACTCAAAAGAGTGATCAAAACGATCTCTCAAAGCACTTCTGGGGATTAACTGGGTTGACACTGTTCAAGTACTTAGAACAACCCCTATCAAATGGCAAGTGCTTAGTAAATGTTAGACCTAATTGCAATGCATTATTAAAATAAAGGAAGTGTCTGCTTTTATATAAAGCTAACGTCTCTTGTGCTCCAGATCTATGTCCAGATCACAATGAAAGCTGAAATGTAAGCAGGTTATGGCAACAGCTATATACAGGATGCTTATGTGTATATACACACATATTGTGATATCATTGAAATAAACAGACGCCATTTCTGTGATGATGTTAAATTTCTAAATTACTGCCTTACCCTTTATATTTTGTACGTTTTTATGTGATGTGAGGGTTGGTTAAAAAATAAGCATGTTGGGGTGCCTCGGTGGCCCAGTTGGTTAGGCATCTGACTCTTGGCTTTGGCTCAGGTCATGATCTCACGGCTTCGTGGGGTCGAGTCCCACATCAGGCTCTGTGCTCGCAGCAAGGAGCCTGCTTAGGATTCTCCCTCTCCTTCTCTCTCTGCCCCTCCCTCACTCATGTTGTCTCTGCCTATATCAAAGTAAATAAATAAACTTACAAAAAATAAGTATGCCATTTCTTGCCCTAAGATCTTGTATACTCCTATTATCTGAAATTAAATGTGTTTTAAGAAAAGAAATATTGAAACAAACATGAGTCCAGATTTTGCTGGGCCTAAAATTTATACTTTTTAAAAAATATATATACATACAATTAGGGGCGCCTGGGTGGTTCAGTCAGTTAAGAGTCCGACTTCGGCTCAGGTCATGATCTCACAGTCCGTGAGTTCGAGCCCCGCATCAGGCTCTGTGCTGACAGCTCAGAGCCTGGAGCCTGCTTTGGATTCTGTGTCTCCCTCTCTCTCTGCTCCTCCCCTGCTCATGCTCTCAAAAATAAATAAAAACATTTAAAAAAACTTTTAAATAAAGTATACACATACAATTATAATATAAAATGAATTATAGGGCCTGTGCAAGATGGTTAACCCTGCTGCTTAAGTTTCATTGGCATCTCCGTTAATATCTTCAACCATCCTAAAATGAGGGTGTCGTTATCTCTTACATATTGACGTAGAAACACAAAGTAACTTGCATGGTTGCATAGGTAATGAGTGGCCTAGTTGTCATATGTTCTCAGTCTCTTGGCTCTAGGACCGGTGTCCTTTGCCTCCACATCCAGCTTCTTGTGTCTTTATAGGGAGCAAGGAGGTTGGGATCCCAAAATCTGCCTCTTCTGTTCAGCTTCCTCTGTCTCAATATTTGCCCACATCATGCGCATAAACGCCCCCCACCCCCCCAGTTTTTCTGCCGCAACTGCTAGAGTTCATGTGGGGAAGCCTCTCATTCTCACTGGGTTCTGAGTCTCTGGGGAGCGTGTCGACCATTAAAACACGCAACCCCGGTGAGGACGTGATGATTACCGGGCAATCAATCCGTCCTCAAAGCCATAACCGCAGGTGCCCTCAGATCTCCTACAATCTTCCTCTGTCCTGTCGTCCTACTCACGTACAGAAGGGGGATCAGTAGTTGTGAGCATGCAGTGTTAGCCCCAAGCGGTGGGCGTGTTAACACACGCTGGCACATGTGAACACTTCCCTGGCAACACAGGGAAGACCGCTCTGCAGGAGAGGAAGCAGGGAGCAATGAAAGTCAGATTGCCGAAGAGTAATGCTGGTAAGAAGTCCGGAAGGCTGGAAGCAAGAGAACGTGTCTAAAGGATTAAGGCCAGGATGGCAAAGGAACAAGAATAGATTCTCCAGGGAATGCATGCCAAAGATCTCGTCACAACCAAACTGCCACACTGGGCGAGGAAGAAGCCATACATTCCTTCAAGGTCTGTAAGCATACTTGGGATGTCCTTCATGAGACTGTGACTCTGTATATCCATGGGGGGAGCGGGGAGGGGTGCACTGCTGATCTGGGAAACCTATTGTGTGACCGCAATAACATCAGTAGACGTTCTCCCATCATAATCCATGGCACGATGGTAAATCCACGGCTGAGTAAAAGGAGAGGAGAAATCTGAAAGAGTAGAATGGCTGATCTCAGAGACCGTTGCGTTCCACAACCCTGAAGCCATTAATGGTTCACGCTGCTTTGTTATTCTTTCGTGTAAACGTAAATCCCTTAAGAGAAGAGTAATGTCTATTCCTTAATGTGCACCCAAATATAATTTTATGGGAGTAGCTCTTATGGGATTCAGAGTGATTCAAATCCTCTCTAATCTCCTCATTGGCCGTGGGCTATAAGTTACTTAACTTCTCTGCTCCTTTGTTTCCTCACCTATAAATTTCAAATTAGAGGTGTGGGGTTTAAGGCGGTACCCTACAGGGCAAACCTTGCGTACAACTTGCTGCGCAGAAATATCATGCTGTTCCTCCCACATCACTTTAGACCCCATCCCATAATTTACCGTATTGCCTGCCCCCCCTTCCACTTTCTTCAAGCTTTCCACGTACATTTGCCTTTCTCAAAACTCTCTCGTCGTAAACGTGATGAGAAAGCTCACTGTAGTTCGATCGTCTACACATTCCTGACTTGAACACTGCTCCAAATATTCAAATGCCTCATTCGTGCCTCATTAACTCCATGAGGCTCCATCAGAGGGCACACATTTTAAAAGCATGCGGTGACCGCATTTGAACCAAGAAAGAGCTGCTGTGTGCCTACTTCTGTGCCAGGCGGTGCACTAGAAACTGGGGAGAGGAATACAGTCATAAAATAGAATGCCTGCTTCCGAAACATTCACAATCAGAGGAGGAGAGGCTATATATTATAAATAAAAAGAGGGACCAGAAAGAATAGGCTGAAGGAGCAAGGGCGGGGGAGTCAGTGTCTTGCTGAGACAAAAGAACAAATCAGTAATACAGGACCTGTCTTTATATGAAAAGTTTGATTTTTTATCGTGGATTTTTATTTTTGTAATACTGCATGAAAATATTGTCTACCTCGATTACATGTTTTTTGTTCTTCTGAAGTCTTGCATATTTCATCAAGAACGTAATGGACTGAATTGTGTCTTCCCACACACGTACATTTTGAATGTGACTACGTTTGGCGATGGATAGGACCTTCATAAGGTTCAGTGAGGTCATAAGGAGGGCCCTCAACCAGTTAGACTACTGTCCTCACAAGAGGAAGAGGGGACACCAGGGAACAGGCCATGCGAGGACACAGTGAGGAGGTGGCCATCTACAAGACAAAGAGAGAGGCCTCGGGAGAAACCAACTATGCCCACACCTTGATCTTGGACTCGTAGCCTCCAGAACTGCGAGCAATGAGTTTCTGTTATTTAAGCCACCTCCTCTGTGGGTGGTATTTGGTTAGCAGACTGATGCGGAGGGTAAGAAGAGGTTTCATAAAAGAGGATGCATGTGAGTTTAGTCTTAAAAATCAGAACCGTCTGGATGGTGAGCAAGTGAAAAGTCATTCTGGGTATTATAAACATGGGATACAAATTGGAAAAGAGATCTGTGGGCAGAAGCAACGTCTTTGAGGGAAACTTTGGCTGCCAAACTTACAAGCCTGTGGAGCCGGGCACACATCAGGCTGAACTGGCCTTTGACACAGACTTCTAGATGTTGAAAGGTATATGAAATTCAAATTTCTGTGTCCATAAATAAAGCTTTATTGGAACACGGCCATGCTCACTTGTGCAAGTATTGTCTAGGGCTGCTTTTGTGCTACAACAACAGAGTTGACTATTTTAGACAGGTACCTTGTATATAAGTAGATCCATTTTGCCAAGAGAATAAACACGACTCAAACACTGATGATGCGATTCTCTTAGAGCAAAACTCCAGGGTCCCCAATCCAGCGGTGAAAGCATTACCTAGCGGGCCTTCACGACAAGCGCTTCTGCTCTCCACCCCCCCCCGGACCCCTGGATTGATCAAGGTGACTGAGGCCCAGCAGGAATTTTCCCGGCCTCGACTGAAACTAGAAAAACCACCCAGGCTCTGCCATTTTTATTCCCACGAAGCATACCGCCATATATATTTTCTGACACATGATCTTAGAAGAATCTCCAGTGGCTCCTAGGAAGAGGTAAGAGCCACAAAGAGTAAAGGCAATGGGACCAGAGACAGCTGGCTGTAACTCTTCTCTTTGCCGAGCACTAGCAGTGAGGTTTCTGGTCAGTCACCTACTCCCTCTGGGCCCCACTTCCCCATAAATGAAATAAGGCTGAAAATAGCAACTTCTTCAATTTGCTGTGAGGATTAAATGAAATAATGTAAGTAATCCTCTCTGCCTGGCACCAACTTCGACATATGCATGTTTAGTTTGCTTTTTTATACAATTTTGGAAATCTCTGGCACCAAAGTAAAAAATTGATGATCCCTATATCTGAATGTATGTTCTAGAAATACAGCACAGCCTCTCTGACTTCTAGAAATGTCCTTCTGTGACTGTCTTAGCAGTTTAGATATTTTTCACGTTACAAAATGGAAGAGGCACAAAATAATCCATATTATTTTAAGCACATGTGCACATATTATTATGTTAAAAACATAGAAGAAAAGAAGTGCAGAGTACTTACAATTTATTAATTCATTTCTCTGGATGATAGAATGTTTTCAGGCTCTCTCTAAAGAAGAGAATAAAATTTTAGAATAACTAGGCACATTCCTTCCTTTTCAGGAGCTGTAAACCCCTCCAAAGAGAGGTACAAGTTTAGAGTGAGGAAGGGGAAAAGGAACAACAATGTGTGGTCTGGGCTTTCTGCCATTGAGGGGGAAATTGCCTTGGCGTTGTTTGTTTGTTTGTTTGTTTCCTAGCAACCTCCTCCAAACTCATTTCTTCATGATACCAGGGAAATGCCACTGGCGGCCAACTCTTTCACTGTGTCATCAGTTCTTTCCCTGCAGAAGTAGAAGGGTACGACACATTCCCTACAGCACGGGAGCACACTGTTCCAAACCCAAGAGTGACCCGGCATACCATCCAAGACCATATCCTTTCATGGTCGGAAGGAAAGTGAGGTATCACCAAGAGGTATCATCCAACTTCAGCACTGGATCCTATGACAAAAGTAATGTCCCTTTCCCATGACCAATTCACGTAGGCACAATTCGTTTGGCACACAATTTTAAGCAATATACGCAACTCCCGATGTCCAACCATGAAGCCCAAGCATGGCTCATGGACCTCTCATGAAGAATGCTTCCCGTGGATAGTATTTAACAAGAATGGGAAGAGAAATGGAAATATCTCTGATCATCAAATTTCTCAAAACATTTTATCGAGAAAAAAAATCTGCTGAAAAGTGCCCTGTATTCTCAGCAACTATTTTTGCTTGGTTAATATTTTCAGAGATCCTGGCAGATGAGTAATTTACTTCCAGGTAAAATCCATCATTTCCACATACAGTGCATTTGTTAGTGTATCCAGGGCTCTGTGCTATCTTTTTGGTATACTGTATTTATTCTATCTAGAAGATATTTCAAACAGAATACATTTGGAACACTAGATAATTTAATAGTTGCTTCATGCTGAATGGATAAACTAAAAAAAGAAAAGTGTGTGGCAAAGATGTCATATAATAACATCCGTTCCCGGGGCACAACAATAAACTCATTTTTATTGAGTTGGGGTCATTGTTGCCAGTGCACTTGTTTTAAATAAATGTTGAAGTGTTCACAGATAAGAATTTCTCAAAACATTAAATATGGTTCTCTGATAGGAACTCCTCTGTGGCTATTAAAATTGCACGATTATGATAATAACACGGAAAATAACATGAAAAAAAGGAAGGTGCCAAATTGCATGCAGAGAATGATTACCAGGATGAAGCGAAACATCATGTTATTAAAGGGGAAAGACCGCAAACAGTACCCTAAACTGTTATGTGTTGTGCAATACATAGCAGGAAACTATTTTTGTATTGTTTTCCACTTACCAGTTTTCCCATGAGATGGCTTTGCCACATTGATACGGAAACAAAGATGTGTTGAAGAATAACCATGCCGGCAAGGGATACTAATTTTTTCCCTAGACATAAAGACACACGGTCGTTCCTAACCCCTTACCCCGTGCCAGGCCCGGGACCAAGTGCATGTAAATGCTGCATACCTCCTTCAGTTTCAAAAAGCTCCTTCGGGAAAGTAATAATAAGTTTAGCCTCCACTGCAAATTGGAAGCGTAGACTCTGAGAGACTCACACACCCAGTAAGAGAGAGTACTGGCAAAAATACCCCCCTCTTTTTCCTCCACCACTTTTTTCGCGGTTTTGCAAACCAGTCATACATCCTACTTCGCAGTCAAGACCGGAGGGTTTTTTTCCGAGCGTGGACTGTATGACCTACAGAGGTAACACTGTCGTGGCCAGCGGAGGAAGGTGGGAGCGCGGCAGGTGGACAATATTTGAGACTCCTGAGTGTTTCTGCTTCTAGTGTCCTTGGCAGGCTAAAGATGCGTAGATGCAGAAGGACCTGGGGTCACAACTACAATTCCAAGGTTGGCATTATAGCCGTAAGAGAACTCTTGGCACGGCGGAATCTATTTTGTATTTGCGTTTGTTTGTTTGCTTTCTGTTCCCCGAGATAGGGAGCCGGAGAAGAGTAAACACCGTCAGAATTACCGGGTGACTTGGATGTACCCAAAAGGTTAAGGGTGTTCACGTAGGTTTGCGGAGGGACAAAACAGTTGGATAACTACAACTTTTGCAGAGGGACTTTTTAGATTCCTTTCTGAAGAGAGGTCTGTGGGATACTAAGGCTATAAGCACATTTGCATAACATCATATAAAATGCATAGATTTATTCATAAATCAACATATGTCCAGCAAGACTGTGAGGGAATGGCATCCCCAGATGGCAATGTGACTTACTCATTTAGAGACCAAAGCATATTTGCAATGGCCAGGGAGCACGAGGGTCTGTAACCTTAGACAAGAAAAAAAAAATCAATATTTAACAGTTGTTATCATCTGACTCTTCCTTTATTTGTCCCTAGGGTTATCCTTTCCTCTCAGTATTTTCCATAGGAGAGTACTTCAAGACCAGGCTGGGGAGAATTTAAAAGCCTTTGTGCAGAATGGGGCAGACACCCATCCTGTGGGGTACTCTCCTTCATGCCTTCCTCTTTGTAGGACTAAAAGATATGGAGAAAGTTTGAAATATCTGATGTTCTACAGGGCTGCTACCTAGGTCTGTCCCGTGGTTCCTGGGGGAAGAAAAATTGCGAAAGGAGAGAAAGAAAGAAAGAAAGAAAGAAAGAAAGAAAGAGAGGGAGGGAGGGAGAGAGAAGGAAGGAAGGAAGGAAGGAAGGAAGGAAGGAAGGAAGGAAAGAAAAAGAAAAAGAAAGAAAGAAAGAAAGAAAGAAAGAAAGAAAGAAAGAAAGACAGACAGACAAACACACGAATAAAAGCGTCAGGGAGTATTTTACCATAGGAGAGCCATTTACTTGAAAACTGGAGCCTGGTTTTGCGAATCCCATGGATAATCAAGGCACAAACTTGCCAAGCCTCATTCTTCTCTCATAATAGGGACACAAGGAAGCATCATTGTCTGGCTGGAACATATGTGCCCACCACTTCCATTTATATTTGAGAAATAGTTTATCTTTTACTACAGTTTCCCCATTTTAATAAATTGCACATGTGGATTTTTCTCAGTTATTGTCCTATAATTCATTCCGGAAGTCCTCACTCTTTATCCTTGGGTACCCGCTGGCAGTGTTCTCTGTCTGGCCTTGTTTACTCCTCCATATGTCATCAGCATTAATCATTTTCTCATCGATTTTAGGGTGGTCTGGCTGCAAGATCTTAACTTCTGCTCCCCCTCCTGGCCCCTCATTTGCTCTGCAGCTGCAAAGCGGAGCTCTACGTAGGGCGCGAGCCAACGCCACATCTAGGAATTGGCATCATCGTAGGAAAACACAAAAAGGCCACGGCCAGGAGGACTTGCCTCCGCAATATGAAGGTTTTTCAGATAACTTCTGCCTGCAGCTGAGGTTCTTTCCGTGACTTTATTCCATCATTTTGAGGAGTGGCGTGAAAGAGGATACAGGTGATATCTTCTGAATTCGATTCTGGCCCGTTTTGCAGACACAGTAAGATGAACGTGATGTGAACTTGATCTCCCACGAAATCAGCGGTGACGCATTCAGGCAGGAAACTTTGCACAGAGTCCTCTGGGTCGGAGTCTATGTTCTCATTAAACACGTAGTCACTGCTATAGGAAGCTCTGGCACAAACTGTTGAAAGAATAAATTCCTTTCTACTTACCGTCATCAGCTGTTTCTTGACCTTGTTTGTTTCCATAAAAAAAGACTCTTCAGCATTTGGCCGGAGCGTCACGCAGGGTGCTCAGTCCGTCTGCCCTTATCATTCTGCTGCAACCAACCACGTCCCAAAGATTTCCCCCCAGGGACACGTGTCCCTTTAGGTGTCCTGCTAAATGAGCACACACAAAAGTAGGATTTCTCCGGCAAATGTGTTGAATGGTATATATTCCTCTCAGAGTTTAATAGGAACATCGCTATATGGAAAAATATGTCAACATACATGTAATAAATTCTTGACACGGTATTTATAACGCCCTATAAAACTAGTGTTCATAGGTTACCGCTCCATATTATTTGAGGGCCAAAATCAAAGTCCCTTTTGTAAATGAATGAGCAAATGAATGAATTTTGCTCCCAGAGTAATCAAACCACGGTGACAGTTGTCAAGCAGACGTCTCCAGGGTTTTGCAATCAAGCCATGGTGCCTGACTTGCACTGTTACTCAGGGTCGGTGATCACTTACGGCGGAATGACTAAATGGATAAATGTGTGAGCCGACTGTAGCTTAGAAATGCGTACTTTCTGTGAAAGAAAGGTCTTTAGCTATTGGACTCATCACATTGAACTTTTACATGTATAAATAAATAAATAAATAAATAAATAAATAAATAAAACGAAACCAAAAAACAAACAACAACAAAAAAAGGCAAGTCCACGAGAAAAGAACAGTTCAACAGCATACCCTCACTTACTCAAATCGCTTACCCCCTCTTTGGTTCCTAAGACACACTAAATTCCAAACTGTGTTTCAGAAAGTTTGTGCATCTTCTCCCAGATGAGTTCTGAGCACTTAGATCCGTCTTATTTTTAGTTACAGTTACAAAACTTCTTCGTGGGCAGGAACACTTTACAGTTTGCAGAGACCAAAGGCACCATTTCGTAGAAGTAACTAAGTCTTTGATTGTTCACAGGATTTGCCCAAGGAGAAATTCTTAAAGAGGTGCTCTGCACTTTTTCCTGTGTATACAGCAGTCCCTTGCTCATTTAATAAGGAGACTGATACATCAATTCCTTACATTTATACCAATACCTTTGTTACAAGGTACTTTAGGGACCTTCAGGTGGACCCACATTTCAAGTCTAGTATCTTAAGACTTAATACAAAGGAAATATTTCCTCGCTCACTAATTAATTAGATTACTGTGTCACTTACTCAAAAGGATAACGGCAGTTGTACCTGGCAAAAGAAAACCAGGTAATGGGTAGCTGTCTGTAAGAGCCTGTGGGTTGAAGGTGAAAGTAAGCCACCAAGCCGGTGACAGACGCTTCCTCAGCTCTGTGTGACCTCACTTCAGACACCTTCAACCACGTACTGATTCAAAAAGACATATCCAAGTCTCAAAGTTTAAATTTACAGGATTAGAAAATAGTGATAAGGAAGTGGTTTCAATATTAGCATCAGAAAAAGCAAGTTTTGAATCAATATATTATGTGAAATAAGAGTGGTTATCTACTTTGATAAAAGGTAGAACACATAATGATTATATGACTGAGAACAATATATAAGACAAAAATAGACATGTGGAAGAAATGGGCACGTTTACAATAACTGTAGCTTTTAATGTAAATGGTAATCTTTCAAAAAATTTTAAGTTAACATAGAGGTTTTTATAGAAAGGTAATTAATAATACTCATACAACGGTTAAATAGCACTTCCTCATGCACCATAAAAGCTATTTTGAAATTTTCTCAAAACATAACATAAATCAATTATATACGAGACCACAGGAAAATCTCAATAAATTCCAAGGACTAAAAATATGGAGGACATTTTCTCTGTCATAAAGCAAATAAAGCTAGGAATGAGTAGCAAAATTTTAACCAAAGAGTCACAGAAAAAAAGAAAAAGAGAGACAGCAGACAACTTTGAGGACTTTTAGTTTCATTCTCACAACGTGAGTTAAAGAGAAAAGATTCGTGTATTTATAAAGTCAATGCAGATAGTTAAAAATAACCTGTCGTCAAAAAGGTGTATAAGGAAAAAAATCTGAGAGCTGGATAGAACAGTAGAATTGATATTGCAGAAAACCACATCACTGGAATAGAAGGCAAACAGGGGCAACAGCCTAGAATTTTCTAGAGAAAGCTAAAACATAAGAATCAGAGAAGAGGTAAGAGTTATGGAGGACAGCTGATAGATCTGACCAATCCAGTCTAAGACAGGCTAAAATCTTTAGATCTGATTCCCACCGAAAACTCTATGGTAATGAGAGCAGAGTCCTCCCTTACAACGATAAGGAATATTCTATTTATATGAACACCCAGTTCAAGTTAAAGGGCACAGTGCTAAAAGCATTACCAAAAACTCGGGAATGAAATGGAATTGTTTAACGTCACGACTGTATGTAAGACTATTTACAATATTTTAAGGATTAAAGAAGAAAGTCAACCTGTGCTCAAAAAGGAACATGTTAATTCTACCCGTGAGATTTCCTTCCACGTCATTTAAACTCCTACAGGCTCATGAGTGGGAGACTAAGTATGTGAGACCAAACTCCTTCCAGTTCAGTCACTTCTAGGCTTCAGTTTATGTATAGATAAGATAAGATAATGGGAATGAGCTAGATGATCTTTCATTCCTTTCCAGTGATCACTGTCAATAAGTCTGAAACAAAAGACCTAGGTATAGATGCCTACTTGACATGACACGTTGATGGTGACCATGCCATTTCTTCTCTAATAATAGCTAACATTTATTTACTGAGTGCGTCTTATGTGCCAGACGTTGAATCCTTTGAGCTGAGTAGCAGGTCTATTCCATTTTTTTCTTTTTCTTTTCTTTTTTTTTTTTTTAGATAAAGAAACTGAGGCCCAAAGAAGTTAAGTAACTTGGCAAAAGTCACACAGCCCCAAGGTGTGAAAGCCGTGTGTCCGAACTTTGGTAGATGCCCAGAGGAGCCCCTGGTCTGAGCCACTAAGCAACTCTGCTGTTCTGTGGTGTTATTTCTCAGGATTTTATTTTTCATTTGTTTAAGTTCATTCATTTATGTTGAGAGAGACTGAGAGAGTGTCAGCAAGGGAGCAGCGGGGGTGGGGGTGGGGAGGGGGACAGAGGATCCTGAGGCTGGCTCCAGGTTCCACGCCGACAGCACAGAGCCCCATGGGGGGCTTGAACCCACCAACCGTGAGACCATGACCTGAGCCGAAGTCAGATGCTTAACCAACTGAGCCACCCAGGTGTCCCTAATTCTTAGGATTTAAAACACTACCCTGTTTTTCTCTATACTGCCATAATCCCCACTAGCTATCTTTGCACAGGAACTTGTGACCCTTGTAGTCCTGGATCTCTGTGGCTTTCTTCCTGGACCCTTTAAAACCACGTGGATCTGTGAGCTGCTTTGGCTTGAGTAAACGACATGGAGAGGTGGACCCATGGCCAGTAATTCTTTTGTGACTTGGCCCTCTTCCCTAGCGCCCCCCACCCCCATTCAGGAAAGGAGGGGGAAAAAGGAGCTCAGTTTCCCAAATTGTGTTCTTCAGAACACTGAATGACATAAAGCTTAAACTGATATTTTGTGTTAATAGCAGAGCTCCCGTTTCAATAAAATATATGTAAAATTCTGGATTATATAATATCCAATCCATTTCTTTCATAAGAAATTTCTCAAAACTTACCATGCTGTTATGTGCTATGCAAGATTTCTTGGCTGTTTTCTACAATAGAAACTTCATCTTATTTATTAGCAGAACACTTTGCGAAGTGCCGAATTACCCAATTATTTGTTCGAATAATAGCGTCATCAGAATCTTCATGAAAATCGGTAATGTGCTTCATTGGGAAGCTCCAACTCTTTGGGCATAATCAATCAGAGCAGTAAATGGTGGAAGCAATGAAGCCGCCATTCCTGTGGCAGCCATGACAGGAGAGGAGCCATGTTTAAACAGTTCATCTCCCATCTTTGTTTTTGAGAAGAAAGGAGGCACTGTTTCGCTTTGCGGAGTTCAGTCCTATATATTTGCTTCATCCTTTCAGACACAGACTATAGTTTATAACAAAGGGAGTCCAGGTTGCCTGAGAAGGCAATACAGGAAACACGACCTCCATGACGGTTAGGCCGCTAAAGCATGGGTGAGCCTGACTCGGGTGTGTATGTCAGCTTCTTAATTCCATTTCAGACTCTGCCTTCTCATCAGAGCTTGAAAGCAACCCCTGTCCATTTGTGGAATCAGGCGAGGTTTGGGTCCTTCCATTTATGTTGGATTGAAATGTTTCTTTCTCCTTCAGAGCATAGAGCTATTTATTATAATCCTGGATGCCTAACACCACAGAGCACATCATTCCTGGCTCGTTCGCAACGCCTGAGTAATACTGGTGATCAAACTTCTGAGAGCAGTCTGCAGTAGGTCTCGTCATCACCGACAGATCACAATGGAAAGTGGGAAAAATGGACTAAAGGCTAAAGTAAAGTGTACATTTTCCCCGAATGGATCATATACAATAAAAGGGATACGTATGTGCATGTATATACACACATGTGTGCATATATACACATGTGTAATAGGTATTCTATATATACATACATTATATATAGGCATATACATATACACATCTATCACATATTAAGGGGAATGGCAGATTGCAACTTTTGGATGCAGTCTAATATATTTTATTCTTAAATTCTTGAGTAAGATCGATAGACAAGAAATCAAATTAAATAAAAATTTTTCCCCCTTCTGGACCCTCTTGAACACTTTCCTTCCCCTTGTATCCCCACAGGTTTCCATTTTGATAAGTAGTGCAAATTACAAGCATATAACCAATTCACAGTTTCAATACAGGTGCTTTGGTAAGAATGAAAAGACCAGAAGGACTGATGAGTTTTTACTTGTTGGTAATGTTAGCACAGTCTGAGATAATTTTCAAATTTTGCACTTTGTATCATTTTATACTTTTATACTTTAGAACCTGTAAAAGTTATCATTTATTTTGAGGGTTTTGTTTTTAAAGCTGTGCTCCTGTACCTATCGCATTCGTTTTAATGATTTTATCTCCTGCTTCCCTCTGGAGACGCCTAGAATGTCACACTCTGTTGGTTTCCTTGCTGGCTTTTTAGGCAACCAAGCTCCAAAACCTGCACTATTTTAGCATTTAGTCCTGGGTGTTCTGTCCTAATGTGGCCTCAATTCTTAGCAGCTCCTTCTATCAGGAGTTGCAATTTGGGGATTTCAAGCCTTCGCCTCAGGAGACACTGTGTCCTTCCACCCTCCCTCTTTGAGATCCCTGTACCATTGCTGAGTAAAGAAACCAGAGTATCTGGGGGATGAGTGTGGAACAGAGATTGGCCATCCCAGCTGAGCCATTTTAGACGTCCCAACCCTAAACTGATCTGTCCGCAGGGGCTTGAGTGAGACCCGGCCAAGGTCAGCATAGCCTCGCCCAGAGATGCAGAATTACCTAGCAGAGCCCTGCACAAATTGACAAACCCCAGAATTGTGAGTTCAATCTTTGCAACTGTTTTGGGGGGGTGATGTGTTAAGCAGCAATAGCTAATCGGCACATTTCTTATTTCCTTTGTACTGTCACCTGTCACAGACTGTTATTATTTTCCTTGTTTACTTATGTATTAGTTGTTTCCCTGCAAAGGGAAGTCAGGTGCCTTCCTTGTCTCGTTCTCTGATGCACTCAAAACACTTAGTGACCGGACGGGCACATCGCAGGGGTTCAGTGAATAGTTGTGAAATTAGTAAACACATGATTGGATGGATGAGTGTTTATAAATAGACTTTCCAAACGCACATAGATAAAAATGACTATTTCTACCAATTTTATCAGCGATAACTTTTATGCTCCCCAGCGTCATTTTTATGTGTATTTTTAAAACGCATCTCCTATTTTTGTTTTAGATTATTTTTCTACCGTTATCAACTACTTTTTTGTCTTAGCATATTTCTACCATTTTCAATTGTGGATGTCCTTGATATTTAAATAGCTCACGTTAAGTCTCTTTTACTTAAAAGAAACTCAGTCAAAATGAATATCCATTTTTCTATATGTATCTTAATTGCTTTATTCCACTAAATATATAACAATCCTAACACGCTAATGAAGTATGAGTAAAACTCAAAACCAGGGCCGCCTGGGTGGCTCAGCCAGTTAAGCCTGACTCTTAGCTTCAGTTCAAGTCATGATCTCACAGATTCTTGGGTTCAAGCCCCACGTCGGGCTCTGTGCTGGCAGCATAGAGCCTACTTGGGATTCTGTCACTCCCTCTCTCTCTGTCCCTCCCCCACTCACACTATCTCTGTGTCTCTCAAAATAAACAAATAAACTTAAAAAAGATCAAAACCAAGAGAGAGAAATGTGCTCAACTAGAAAAAATATGTTCAGGGCCACCTGGATGGCTCAGTCGGTTAAGCGTCCGACTTTAGCTCAGGTCATGATCTCGAGTTCATGGGTTTGAGCCCCTCGTGGGGCTCTGTGCCGACAGCTCAGAGCCTGGAGCCTGCTTCGTATTCTATATCTCTCTCCCTCTCTCCTCTCTCTCTCTCTTTCTCTGTCCCTCCTCTGCTCGCTCACTCTTTCTCTCTCTCTAAAAGAAATAAACATTAAAAAAACAAAAAATATGTTCAACATGGTCTCAGAAACTCTTTAGTTGCTAGAGTTACTCTGTAAATTAGCTTCTGACTTTCCTGATGGCCCAAATAATAAGGAAAGATCATTTTTCTATATCAGAGAAAGAAAGAGCTCAGTTCCTGTTTCCTTGCTGGGAATTTGCTTTGCCTTTAGAGCTTCAGCCTCTAGTAATCGTCGTGATATAGAAGGAACCTTATAGCGGTTAATGTCGAGTGTTGAGGATATCTTTCACTACCTCATTAAGCGGCTGCTGCCTGATGCCCAATTAAGATATTTCATTTAGATTACTTGGAAAGCTCCCATCATTGGGTTCCTTGTTACCTGTGATCCATGCAGGGTGGCTGGCTGCACTTCTCTTCACCCTCCACCATCAGGTACCACCCCTTGATGTATTTCCCCATCTTCAAATTATTGTCATAGTTCCAAGTTCACTGAAATGTTCTCTCTCTTCTTCTACAGGTTTATCCTTTCATAATATTTTACCCCTGGTTGTGGAGGGGCAGAAGCTTCGAGAAGTGAAGAGTTCCACTCCTTCTAACTCGAGTTCTGCCACAGTGCCTTTGCCAGGCATAAAGATGAAAAATGACTACCTTCCTTGTGGACCCCAGGGACTGTATTTCCCTGGTGTTTTAGTCCTGGTGTTGGGTGTTACGGCTTCTTATATAGAGTAGATGGTCAATGGAGTTATGTAAAGGAAACTCGCCTACATTGCTCTTTGACGTCCCTGTCCCCTGTCCTTGTCACCTGGTGTTTCTCCTGCCTGCAAATTCCTGTTCAAAAGTCAAAACCAGCTGACGTGTCACCTCCTCGTAAGTCTTTCCTGTTCACTCTTCTCATTCCCTCAGTACCTTCCACACACTTTCACCAGCAAACTCCGCACAGCGTACCATGACATACCCCTGTGTGTGCTTTACAGGTCTTGTGGACGTTGAATCCCTGATGACAGGGACAACGTCTTACGCTTTCGTGTACTTTCCTACATCTAGCGCCGCTCCTGGCAACGGCGGGCCTTTCACAGCTGTTCATTTTTACTGGAATTTTATGCACTTCACTTGATATCCCTGGGCCTCGGTATATTATTTTTAAACAGAACTATCTTGGTTTTGAAGCTTTTCTGTCTCTGCCCTTCCAGCTGTGTGACGGTGGACAAATTATCTAAATTTCCTGTGCTCATTACTTTTATCCTACAAAATGGGAAGGGCGATCACGTCAACTTTGTAGGGTCATGCTAAAAAAATAAATGAGTTGAGTTATGGTTGATACTGAGCACAGTTAGCCAGCATGTTCACATGTGAATGATACCGTCATCAGCATCATTTTCTGCCATGCTTATGCTCACACTAAGCAGTATGGGTAACTCTGTCTTAGCACTGATGACACTGGGCTGCCTGTTAATGTGTCTGTTACTCTCACTGAACAACGATAGAGCCTTCAATCAAGGATTTTGCCCATCCACATGTATTTCCCAAGCCCCAAGATTAGTGACTAAATAGGTTTCTTATTTAAAAAAATTTTTTTTAATGTTTATTTATTTTTGAAGGAGAGAGAGACAGGGCATGAGTGAGGGAAGAGCAGAGAAAGAGGGAGACGCAGAATCCCAAACAGGCTCCAGGTTCTGAGCTGTCAGCACAGAGCCCGACGTGGGGCTCGAACTCACAAACCGTGAGATGGTGACCTGAGTCAAAGTCGGACGCTTAACTGACTGAGCCGCCCAGACGCCCCTAAATATGTTTCTCAATTAATATTTATTGAAAAAACGGATTGAATAAATGGAAATATACATATTAACTCATTAGAAGACTTAGAGCTGAGAGGACTATTTGGTCCCTTTCATGAGAGTGCATTTATAAAAAAAAAAAAAAATACTGTTTATTTGGATTGGTATGTGTCATCTCCATTTATTGGATGTAGGACCAGGGTCATCATGACCCTAAGGTCATCTCCATTCACTGGAGGTAGGACCAGGGTCACCATGACCCTAAGGTCATCTCCATTCACTGGAGGTAGGACCAGGGTCACCATGACCCTAAGGTCATCTCCATTCACTGGAGATAGGACCAGGGTCACCATGACCCTAAGGTCATCTCCATTCACTGGAGGTAGGACCAGGGTCACCATGACCCCAAGGGAGTCTTCCCCAAACCACCCACACTCAAAATATTGTCCTCTATCAACAATATTACCTTTTATGTGTTAGAGCCCCAGTTACTGCTACTTTGGAGCAAAACAAGGGCTTCCACATGACTAAGTTCCCTCATGTGCCCCATTCTTCTTATAAAGGAGATGAACTGGGGAGAAGGTTTTGTGGTGGCATTATCCTTGCAACCTCAGTCCCATGTTCCTCTTACCTCATCTCCAGGATTTTGGAGAGAGGTGATGGAATTTGGCCCATTAGCTGGCAGGAAATCTGCTTCCCACTCGTATGTGACAGGTGGCTCCCAGACAGGTAGGCTGGTAGGGCCGGGCTTCCTTTCATGCTGTCAAGGAGCAGTGGCATCCTGCTGGTTGATAGCCACAGCCTCACCGTCATGTTCAAAGTCTCTCTTTCTTTTAATTCCCCTAGCCATGAATCTTTCAGGGATTTGCTCCTGTTGTGAACAAGGCTGTCGCAGTTGGCGAAGCTCTACTGTGGTCTGCTTATCCCGACGAAATGTATTTCCATCTGTGTGGGGCACCTGTCTCCATTCTGCCATCTGACTTGTCTTAGACCAGACACCCAGACTTCCCTCAGGGAAAGCAGGAAAGAGGCCCGGAATTAACCCCAGGCTTCTATTGGGGCTGATTCTGCACTTGTCTTTCAATCTCCTGCTTTTCGGATTTTAATGTGCTTCTAAATTGCCCGGGATGCTTGTTAAAAGGCAGACTCTAATTCACAAGTTCGGGTGCGGGCCTGAGATTCTGCATTGGTAACAAGTTCCCAGGGGATGCTGTTGTTGCTAGTCTGAGAGGGAAACTTTGAGGAACAAGGCTTTGGTCGGTACATTTTAGAGGGCATTTTGTCTCCTCCTGCTGGGCTCCCACGACACCCCAGCTGCGGTTTCCTCCGTGCGCTTGGGAGTGTTTTCCCAGCATTCCATTTAGCTATACGCTTTACCACCAGACACTGGCCTAACTCATCCCCCTAAGCATCAGTGGCTCAAAGGCTAAAAAGCATACATTGAGTTAAATGGACGAAAAGGAACATAACAAAACTCAAAGTAATGTACTCAGTAGTCAGCAAATCAATAGATTGATCAACGGACCAACCCTTACCCCATTTTATTTCATTCCTGATTTAATATTTTGTGCTGGTCCGGGCTTCTAGTAAGGGAAGGAAAAGGAAGAACGGCGATTAAGTCCACTAAACCCAATGCATTTCAACTTAACAAACCAATTATTGACCTACGTGCTTTGGAGATGCCAAAGGGAACACGCACAACCTTTCCTTAAAAGGCTTTACAAGACACCAGAGGGAATGGATGTGGATTTGTGAGTAGAAGGATGGGTAAAAGATATGTTCACAGATGATACTGCAGAATGGAATATGCTGAGTGCTACTACATAGGCAAGGGGAGAAAAGACCTCAGTGTCTTGCTACTCCAAGTGGAGTCCATGTACCAGGAGTATCCATGTCACCTGGGAACTTGATAGAAACAGCAATTCTTAGACCCTACCCTACAACTACCCAAACCACAGTCTGGGGGAAGGCCAGCCATCTTCATTTTACCAAGACCACCAAGTGGCTGTGATTGATATACAGAATAGTTTGAGAACCACCGATCTAGAAAGTGCTAAGCACTATCCATAGCCCGTGAAATGGGGTGAATGGACATTACAGAGTGCTATGCAATAGAAATAAATGTAATCCATATATGTAACTATCAATTTCCTAGTACTGCATGAAAATATTTTAAGAGAAACAAGTATGATTATTTTTTAATGTATATCCAAGTTAGTTAAGATATAGTGTAATAATGATTTCAAGAATGGAATTCGGGATTCATCACTTACATATAACACCGAGGGTTCATCCCAAGTGTCCTCCTTAATGCCCCTTGCGCATTTAGTCCATTCCCCCCCCAAACCCCCCCAGCAACCCTCAGTTTGTTCTCTGCATTTAAGAGTCTTTTATGTTTTGTCCCCTCCCTGTTTTTATATTATTTTTGCTTCCCTTCCTTTATGTTCATCTGTTTTGTATCTTAAATGCCACATATAAGTGAAGTCATATGATATCTGTCTTTCTCTGATTGACTTATTTTGCTTAGCGTAATACCCCTTAGTTCCATCCACGTTGTTGCAAATGGCAAGATTTCATTCTTTCTGATTGCCAAGTAATACTCCATTGTATATATATACCACATCTTCTTTATCCATTCAACCATCGATAAACGTTTGGACTCTTTCCATACTTTTGCTATTGTTGATAGTGCTGCTATCAACATTGGGGTTCATGTGCCCCTTAGAAACAGCAACCTGTGTCCCTTGGATAAATACTTAGTGGTGCAATTGCTGGGTCATAGGGTAGTTCGATTTTTAATTTTTTAAGAAACCTCTATACTTTTTTCCAGAGTGGCTGCACCAGTTTGCATTCCCACCAGCAGTGCAAAAGAGATCCTCTTTCTCCACATCCTTGACAACATCTGTTGTTGCCTGAATTGCTCATTTTAGCCATTCTGACAGGTGTAAGGCAGTATGTCATTGTGGCTTTGACTTGTATTTCCCCGATGACGAGTGAGGTTGAGCATTTTTTCTTGTGTCGGTTGGCCATCTGGATGTCTTCTTTGGAGAAGTGTCTATTCATGTCTTTTGCCCATTTCTTCACTGGATTATTTGTTTTGGGGGTGTTGAGTTTGATAAATTCTCTTCGATTTTGGATACTAACCCTTTATCTGATATGTCATTTGCAAATACCTTCTCCCATTCTGTTGGTTGCTTTTTAGTTTTGCTGATTGTTTCCTTCACCGTGCAGAAGCGTTTTATCTTGATGAGGCCCCAATAGTTCATTTCTGCTTTTGTTTCTCTTGCCACCAGACACGTCAAGTGAGAAGCTGCTGTGGCTGAGGCCAAAGAGGTTGTTGCCTGTTTTCTCCTCTAGGATTTAAATGGCTTCCTGTCTTACATTTAGGTCTTTCATCCATTTTGAGTTCATTTTTTGTGTATGGTGTAAATTAAAATGGTTAATTTCTTCTGCATGTCACTGTCCAGTTTTCCTAACACCATTTGCTAAAGACACTGTCTTTTTTCCATTGGATATTCCTTCCTCCTTTGTCAAAGACCAGGTGGCCATACGTTTGTGGGTCCATTTCTGGGTTCTCTATTCTGTTCCATTGATCTGAGTGTCTGTTCTTGTGCCAGTACCATGCTGTCTTGATGGTTACAGCTTTGTGATACAGCTTGAAGTCTAGGATTGTGATGTCTCTTTTTCAGGATAGCTTTGGATATTCAGGATCTTTTCAGGCTCCATACAAATTTTAGGAGTGTTTGTTCCAGCTCTGTGAAGAAGGCTGTGTTATTTTGATAGGGATTGCACTGAATATGTAGATTGCTTTGGTAGTATCGACATTTTCATAATATTTGTTCTTCCAGTCCATGAGCATGGAATGGTTCTCTACTTTTTGTGTCTTCTTCAACTTCTTTCATAAGGTTTCTATAGTTTTCAGTGTATAGATTTTTCACCTACTTGGTTAAGTTTATTATTTGGTTAGGTATTTTATGGTTTTGGTGCAATTATAAATGGGAATGATTCCTTGATTTCTCTTTCTGCTGCTTCATTACTGGTGTATAGAAATGCAACCAATTTTTGTACATTGATTTTATATCCTGTGACTTTGCTATCTCCCAACAAACAAGAGTCCAGGGCTGGATGGATTTCCAGGGAAATTCTACAAAACATTTAAAGATGAGTTAACACCTATGTTTGTGAAGCTATTCCAAAAATTGGAAATGGAAGGAAAACTTCCAAACTCATTCTATGAAGTCAGCATTACCTTGATTCCAAAACCAGACTAAGACCCCACTAAAAAGGAGAACTACAGACCAATTTCCTTGATGAACATGGATGCAAAAATCCTCAACAAGATACTAGCCAACCAGATCCAGCAATACATTAAAGGAATTATTCACCACGATCAAGTGAGATGTATTCCTCGGAGCAGGGTTAGTTCAATGTCTGCAAATCAATCAATGTGATACATCACATTAATAAAAGAAAGGATAAGAACCACATGATCCTTTCAATAGATGCAGAGAAAGCATCTGACAAAATACAGCATCCTTTCTTGATAAAAACCCTCAAAAAGTAGGGACAGAAGGATCATACCTCAAGATCATAAAAGCCACATATGAAAGACCCACCAATAATATCATCCTCACTGGGGAAACACTGAAAGCTTTCCCCCTAAGGTCAAGAACACGACAGCGATCCTCTCTCTTCACTGGTATTCAACATAGTGTTGGACGTCCTAGCCTCAGCAATCAGACAACACAAAGAAATCAAAGGCATCCAAGTCGGCAAAGAGGAAGTCAAACTTTCATTCTTCAAGAAGACATGATACTCTATGTGAAAAACCCAAAAGACTCCACCAAAAAACTGCTACAAACCGATCCATGCATTCAGAAAATATGATGAGTTTTAATGATCTGTTTTATTTAGCGCAATATATCCAAACTATTGCCCAAATGTGATCAATGCAAAATTATTCATGAGTTTTACATTCATGCTTTTTTTTTTTGTAATAAATCTTTGAAATCCTGTGTTCATTGCGCACATACAGAACATCTGAATTCACACTCCTCCCACCGCACATGCTGGAAGCTCTCCGTGGAACTACGTGGTAGTTTACCACATTGGCCAGTGCTGCTCTAGATGTTACTATTTCAAGTGTGGTCCCCGGACCACCAGCCTCAGAATCGCCTAGGATCTGAATCAGAATCTGCACTTCAACAAAATCTCCAGATAATTTGTGTGCGCTCTGCAACCCGATCAACAATGCCTTTGAATGCATTGAAGTCCACATTATAGCAAAATATTCCTCCTCTTCCCACACGGCAAAGACTTGCTAAATGAAGTAAGTACAGTGGAACTTACTTCCCTTACCTCTACCCTGTGCCTCTCGGAGCTTCCAACCCTCTGATGAGTTGGCAATACAAAAGAGAGCAGACCAGAGTTTCAGCCGGTACAGTCACAGACTGTTTGAGGATTCCTTGGGAGTCCAAAATTACCCGAATCCCCACAGCAATCCCCCCTCACCTTTTCCCTGCCAATTTGCTCAGGATTACATGAAAACATGACTATTATGTTCAGCATTAGCTGTTTTGAACAGTAAAGTTCCTAAGGTAGAAGTTCCTGAGATCAGGTAGTTGGTCTTGGAGAGAAAAGACTAAGGCAGAGTTCCGGAAAGGTCAATGAGAAAAGGAATCAGTTACGGAGCGGCCTATGGGGAAGACCGGTCACGCTGTAAACATGAATTAATTAATCAGAGAAGGGAAAGACATGAGGAGAAAGGAAAGAAGAAACCTGTACTGCCAGCCCGCAGAGTACGTTGACCAAGAAGTGATGGCATAAAGGGAGAAGATGAGATGTCGGAGTCATGCCTTCCTTCTGGACCATGAGTCAGAGTAGCGGGATGTGCTGTTTCTGAATGTGTAGGGGCTTTTGCTGAAGAGCCCGGCGAAAACCCCAACCCCTTGGGATGTGGCTCTAAGACAATGAGCAGGCACATCTGAATATCCTATTATTGGTAGGGAGTGAGGCAGTGAAGGGAGAAGGGGTTATTCCTCGGGGATGGGTCACAAAAGCAAGGTGTTTTAGGACTCATTCATAGAAGCACGATTCAGCTCTGCTTTTTCACGCCCAGACCAGGTTCTCTGGGAAATGCCAACAGACTGTGCTGGCAGTGTGCTTCTCGCCATTTGGATGCACATAAACCTAGCAGTAAAGGGCTGAGCGCAGACACAAGTTCAGCTACAGACGCGGCTTTGTGAATAGCCCAGTTAAGAACAGACACATATGGGGGAATTAGTCAATCCAAGTTTTCTGCTTTTTACTGTTTGTTCCAAGTACAGGTAGCAAAATCCTTTTAAAACCCCCTTAGCACGGTTTTAAAGTCACCCCAGGCTTACATTAAAAAAGTTTTTTGTTGTTATTCCAGGCGATGCCTTCTTAGGAAACAAATGATTTCTGTTATTACTGTTTAACACATTCCCAAGGCTCCAGCTCTCATTTACGCTGCAGAAGTCACACTGAATTATTTCTCATTTTTCTCCCTTAAAGGGCCCAAAGTTATACACAACTAAACCGCACGGAACAAAACTTCCCGTAAGTGCTGGCCACGCTGAAAAAAGCAAGCGATGAGGACCCACAAACACAAAACAACTTCAATTACATCCAGTGAGACCAATTTTGGCCTCACGCAGGCAGGCGTATTTATTGGTCATGTGAAAGCTGCCATGTTCAGAATGCAGCCCATGATTCCTCATACACATGATCTCATCGAGAGTCTCCGTGAGCAAAATGGATAAAAGCATCTCTGAAAGATCTCCTTGCCCAATGCCTCTGAGGCTTGGAGGCTGGGATTTACTTCGGCTATAAAACCACAGCCCAGGGAGGATCCAGGACACCAGCTGGGATGATCACCCAACAGTCTTTTCTTCGTAAGGACGGTCTTCACCATGACTTGCCTCTGCTCCAGGCTGTTAGACATTCCTGGCCAGCTCCCCCATGCCTCACACTCTTTTCTGTGCCTGTGGACACAGGTTCAAACACCAGCTGTCACTTCAGACCCTGACTCAGAATGTCCCTTCCAGGCACCGGCACACGCATACACGTAGTGATTCACGCGGGTCCTGCCCACTCGAGGCTCTGCGAGCCTACCAGGGTGCAAGTGTGGCTTTGGCATTCTTTCCATCCCCCAAGTCTCAGACAGACCTGGGCTTTCTTCTGCACGGTTGCCGCCCGAGCTCTCCCTTCTGGACCCTGCACTGCTTTGTGTCGTGAAGAGAACATATTTACGTTGTAAAGAGTTAGCAACAGCCCTTCGCACAGATGAAGAGAAAATTACAGAATCTTAGAGCTCCACGGTCAGATGCGAGAAGCCTCATAAACTCCCAACCCATCCGACAGATAAATGAAACCCCTCCACAACTTGTTGGCGGAATCAATATAAATCAGTATGTGCGGCAGTACATTTTCCTCAAAGGACCTGGCCTTTGAGTAAGTGGGGAGACGTGTTCTCTAAAAGGCCGGAAGCATCTAGCGGAGACAGATTTGCCCCTCGAGCGGCGTGCAGCAATCCCAGGGGGGTGCTTCTGCAGGCGGTAACCCTCTCTCACGTGTCGACAACATGCCCCTGGGGTGAGCTTGGGTGGAAGTGTCTTCAAAGAAGATGGACAGAAACACAACTTTTTTTCCCCCGCTCTCCCTGCTCCAGGGGGAAAGAATCACAGGCTCAGACTGTGCCATGAGTTTGTTAAGTCTGCCTTTGTGGGATTTGTGTGAGGAGACGGCATTGGGGGCCATAAGCCACTCAAGTGGCACGGGGACTGAGGCCGTGGGCCCACTCGAGTCAGAAGGCAGGTACGTGCGGGCCGACCATGGGCTAACATCAACACCTCTGAGCCTCAACCTCCCCTCCCATACAATGGGTACATAACCCGGCTCCAGGGCAGTCATTTGGATGGCAGTAGATAGAACAACTATAAGGCACAAGACAAACAGTAGCTGTGGCTATGAGCAGCAGGAAATATTCTTTGACAGTTACGGGCAGTAACAATCTCTTCTCCCGGGACAAAGCACAGAGACCCGGCCTCTCTGTGCTTGGTGAGGATGTCAACCATGAGCTCAGAGGGCCGAGCTTGATTCTGTGGTCTCCAGCTATAACATCCTACGGACTGGGACACCGGTGGCTCAGTTGGTTACGCGTCCGACTTCGGCTCAGGTCGCGATCCCACAGTTTGTGAGTTTCAGCTCCGTGTCGGGCTCTGTGCTGTCAGCTCGGAGCCTAGAGCCTGCTTTGGATTCTGTGTCTCCCTCTCTCTCTGTCCCTCCCCCACTCTCTCTCTGGGTCTCTCTCTCTCAAAAATAAGAAAATATTAAAATAATAATAATATCCTACAGCCCAAACCGGTCATCGCCCTGATACGCACTCTGAGCGAAGGAGGAGTTCAGAGGGAAATGGAGAGGAATCAGCCCAATCTTGGGCCCATGACAAAGCAACCAACCAAAAGGCACAATGGCAGCATTTCCTTACTGGAGGGTGCGTTCCCGAAGCGGGATCCGCATGCTCTTAGGTAATATTCAAAGGTGCAAGGATAGGTTTTAAAAGCAGATTCTCAAATGGAGAATACGATACGACATTTAATGAAAAAAATACAGTCTAACTGGGTAAACGATTTGTAAGTAATACGAAAGTGAAAAGAAAAGAGGGCTGCTTTAGCGTCAGGCAATTTGCGCGCATTTTGATCCTCAATCCTTACGGCAACGTGGAGAGGAGACTATCATGGTCTTCATTTTACAGCTGAGGAAACTGACCAAGAGGAGAGCAGAAAGAGGAATCAAACACAGGCCTCCGAGGCTTATGTCGCCCCTGCAACACCACCCTTGACCCCAACACTGTACTCATCTTCGCCACAGAAGGCACAGAGAGATAAGTACCAAGCAGAACATAAACAGCACCCTACTAGAGGACGAATCGGAGAGACGAAGTCTTTCTCGATGCAGGGAAGTCTTTTCTTTTAATTTTTTTTTAATGTTTGTTTATTTTTGAGACAGAGAGAGACAGAGCATGAGCAGGGAAGGGGCAGAGAGAGAAGGAGACCCAGAATCCGAAGCTGGCTCCAGGCTCCGAGCTGTCAGCACAGAGCCCGACGCGGGGCTCGAACTCACGAACTGTGAGATCGTGACCCGAGCCGAAGTCGGCAGCTTAACCGACTGAGCCACCCAGGCGCCCCATCGATGCAGAGAAGTCTTTATGGAAATGACGGTGCTCACACAGGACCTTGAAGACAGCAGATACCTGGCTGGCTGGTTAACGACTCAGCAAGACTAAGACTGTCCTTCGATTCAGGACTTGAGGAATTCTCCAAATGGCTCAGAACCAGTGAGGCGGGAGTACTGGACAGGGATTGTTCAAAACGGGGAGCTCAGGCCTGCCTTCCCCGCAGACAGCTGTTCTCCAGCCCAGCAAAGTCTCTCCACAGACAAAGGCCATCCTCAGCAAGAGCTCAGCCGACAGAGCCTGGGCATCTGACAAGACAGGGCCGGGAGGAAAGCATCGCCTGGCCATCCTTGGTGTCTGCCTCCAGAAGAGCAATACAGACCTCCCTCCGTTCCACCAGAGGCCTCGCAGACAGACGGGGCTGCAGAAGGCTGGGCACCACGGCCTCCCATCCCTCCAGTTCACAGAACATGAACTTGTCAGCATCATCACAGCGGGGTCTCTGTGGTCAGCGAAGGTCCTCTGCAGAAAGTGAATCGTTTTGCTTGCGGGGATTTTCTGCCGAATGGCCCCGCCGTTGTTTAATGAGAACCATGCTGTAATACATATGCATTAGCTCCATTAAATCATGTCCAGAGGTAGAGAAAGGCCTAATAGATGTGGCTGTCAAATTTGTTCACGCCACACAATAAGGCCACCGCCCCGTGCATTACAAAACCACTGGAGAATGTGAAGGGCACTCCTCAAATTTTAACTTCTCCCCCACGACATGTTTGCTTCCTTAAGTGTTTCTACAGATATTAGAACACCCATAGATCATTCTCTCATGTGAGTCAACTCTCAAATGTTCACCATGACTGAGGTTGGGCGTCACAGACCTTAAAATCCTCAAACCACGCCCAAGCTCATTTTGAAAATCACAGCCTAGCTTAGAAATAAAGATTTAAAAAAAAAAGAAGAAGAAGAAGAAGAACTAAGCGCTTTTCATTCATCTCCTTCTCCCTTTTCTTCTTTTCTTTATTAATTTATTTTGCACAGTTGACACAAATTAGGTCTGGGAGGTAGAGGGGAGACGGGGGCATAATTCTGTAATGGAGAAGTTTGAAAAACCTGATCTTGGGCATATTAATTAAACTCTCAGGTGGAGGTCTCTCCATCTGTCAAGTGTGAATAATATAACAGTATTACCTACGACTTATACCAAGGATTTTCAAAGGAATAAAACAACTAGTCCTTCTGAACATGCGATTCTTAAACCGTAAAGGAGCGCAGGATTGTAAAATACGATGTGAATGAGAAAAACACACAAGCGGGCACCGGTGACGTGCTGTTACAAAAAAGAAAGTATATCTTGAAAGACAATGAAAACGCGCCATAAACACGGCAGATGAGCCATGTATGTTTACGTCTTCTTTCTTTCCGCAACGTAAGCCCTAAGTAAGTAACAGCAGAAGAATTTAACAGGGCACTGCAGCCAAGCCAAAGGCAAATGGAGACATGATGACGGTGTAGAAGAGATTTGGTAAGATTTCTGAAAGTTCGAGAGCCAGAGGAAGATTGACACCAGAGTCAACGGAGTTAAAGAAGGTTGTACGTAAAATGCCTGCAGAAAAGGAACATCACTGAGAATGGACAGCCCCACCTTCAGCCCTGAGAAAGGTACAGGACTTAAAGGATGTGAGCCACAAGGAAGGCTTGAGGAAGACAGGCAGGTGAACACCGCTGAATTACCTAAAAATCTGCGAAATCAACACTGAGGCCACCTCCCATCCCACACCCCACGTGAAGACAAGGTTCCTCACTACAAGAACAGAGTGCCTCCATTTTATTTATTTTAAAATTTTTTAATGTTTTTTTTTAATTATTATTATTTTTGGAAGACAGAGTGCAAGCAGGGGAGGGGCGGAGACTGAGGGAGACACGGAATCCGAAGCAGGCTCCAGGCTCTGAGCTGTCAACACAGAGCCCGACACAGGGCTCGAACTCACAGACTGTGAGATCGTGACCTGAGCCGAAGTTGGCCGCTCCACCAACTGAGCCACCCAGGTGCCCCATGTTCCTCCGTTTTAAAAGGAAAATGGGCAAAAGGCACCAGCAACTGAATTAAGTTTCACCATACACACACACATAGAAATCGTGCCAACAGAAAAATAGAAACCTAAAAGAAACAGGGAAAATGCAGCGAGTGTGAATTAGATAAATAACAGAAATTTAAAACAAAAACCATTACACCTCATGGAGATAAGAGAAGATATTACAAGAGCAGAATGCTATTTAAAAAGCAATTAAAAACAAATAGACATAGAAATCTTGTATCAGGAAACTTTTTACAAGGCAGGAAGCTTTGAATCTAAAATGTTTAGGGACACTTCCTGAAAGCAGAATGCAAACACACACACACACACACACACACACACACACACACACACACGCCTACGTGTGCACACAGAGTGAGATTGAAAGGAGAGACATGATAAGAAAACTAAATCGAAGTAACATTTACATCTTACATTTACACAATGTTATATGGAAAAAATATCCAATTTAAGAAAAGAAAATTGAAGGACAACTGAAGATGTTTCAACTGAAGAATTCTAGGAGAGAATAGAAATAGAATAATCAGAACAGAGGAAATTGAAGAAATAATACAAGAAAAATGTCCAGAACTGAATGGCAGGACTAACTGAGGTTTCAGGACAAAGTGAAGGAAAAGAAAGAAAAGGAACAGGAAAGGGAAAGGGGAATAGGAAAAGAAAGGGAAAGGGACAGGGAAGGGACCTGAAAGGGACAGAAAAGGAAAGGGAAAGCACATCACAGTGATTTTTCAGAACAGTGAAGATAAAGATCCTAAAAGCTTTTAAGTGAAAAGTTGGGTCACATGTAGTAAAGCAGGATTCAGATGGCATGCACAGGACTTTTCAACAGCAGCATAGAAAACTAGAAAAGAATGAAGCATTGTTTCCAAAAGTCTGATTTTCAACCTAAGAGTTCTTACTCTTAGTACTTACCCTACTAAGTACCTTAGTTCTTACCCTAGTACTCAACAACGAAAGAGTAAAACAGGGAGTACTCAAAACAACGAAAACCCCCTTCTCTTCATATCCTTTTCAAGGAAATTACTAGAAAATGTGAGTTCCCACAAATGAGTGGGCAAGCACAGAAAGAGACAGGTACAGGAAGCAAGGGACCTGGCACAAGACTGCAGTGAAAGAAAATCAGCCTCTCTTGGAACAAAAAGAAAGGGGTGAACTCTGGGGAGGTGATAAAACTCCGCGGTCATCTGAAGACTGCCAGTGTTCAATAAACCAGTTAGAACATTTACTAAGGGACACCTGGGTGGCTCAGTTGGTTAAGGTCCACCTCTTGATTTTGGCTCCGGGCATTGGCTCACGGTTTGTGAGTTCAAGCCCCACGTCGGGCTGTGCGCTGACAGCACAGAGCTTGCTTAGGATTCTCTCTCTCACCCTCTCTCTCTGCCCCTTCCCTGCTCACTCAATTTCTCTCTCAAAAATAAGTGCACTTAAAAAAAAAAAAGAACACTTACGAAGAAATTTGTAAGAGGTACATAGCTAAATAAGTGAATAAAGTAGTTCGATATATATCAATTGCAAGAAAAAAAATGCAAAATGTATTAAAAAGAAAAGGAATCACTCCGCTTAGCAGAAGATCTCATTTGTATAGAAGCAATCATACAAACATTGTGATCAGGAGCATGAGGGGAGACAAGCCAGACTGGGGATACGTGCGGGTATATTCTCATATACCATAACAAATATGGTATATTCATATAACATAAACCGTAACAAAATAAATTCTCATATACCATAACAGGAAATGTGCCAAGTCTGAACTCGATAAATACTAAAGCCCAGTGCACCCACAATCTTCAGAAATATGGACAAGTGCATCAGGAAAAAACACATTTTTTTTTACAAATGTAAACAAATCTGTGTATGCCTCTGTAGAGCGGGACTGAAGAATGGGGAACTATTTTTAACGTAACTCCTTATGGTGGCATTTGATTTTAATAACTGTTTATTTCCATAATTTGATAAAGGAAAAAAACAATTGAACAGCTTTATCTCCATCAGGTTTGATTCCTGGCCGGCTCAGTTAGCCGTGACCTTGGACGATTTACTTAACTTCTCTGTGGTCAGGTCTTCCTCTGGAAATGGGGGTTACGATAGCACCTGCCTCGAAGAGTTGCCATGAAGATCATCCATGGAAATAGACAGAAAGCACGTAAGAGGCGTGGCCTTCTGTAAATGCTCCAACAACAACAACAACAATCTTCTTATCAGTTTATCTCCTCCTCCTCTCCCTTCTTCACCTGAATGAAGAGCTTTCACAGAACAACCCAAGGCTAATCAGGTTCACAGTGGGCATGGCCTGGTACCCTACCTCAGTATCCCCCTCAGAAGCTATTTGGGAAATATACAGGCCTTAATCCTAGAAGCCTCGCTGCATCCTGGGTCTCCTTCACGCAATAAAAGTAACAGAGGACGAGGCCGGGAGGAAAACGTTAGCACACCCAATATCTTCTACAGGTTGTAAATTATCTCATAAGGAAAGTAATTTTCCAAAGGTCAGGGCTATAACATATATTCTGTCAACAGATTCCATGATGCAAAAGTTACATTAAATGTTACCTCGGCTCTCTCTCAAAAGAGAGACACAAGAATAACTGAAAAGAGTAAAGAGACCACTTAACATCGAATAACATTGCTTTCCAGTGTCCAGGGCACAATGGTCTGGGCTCACTGCAATCGTCCCAAAGCACATCGGTGTTTCTTGGGCCAGGAAAGGATGCAATGGAAGATTCCAAAGGCATTTTTTAACTGCTAATGAGAGAAGCGAAAAGCGTGTTTATGCTGCCCGCACGCTAGTGTCTTTTTATATATTTAGGCTCAGTTTAAGCCGTGTCAGCCTCGTAACGTTGCCTCGCAAAGACCCACTCCAAGCCCCTGAAGGAGGCCCAGGGGAAGCTTCTCACTGTCACAGGATTCCTGATCAGGATCTGATTTCACACTGACTGACAGCATGAGGATAGAGGAAGTCCCCAGAGAAGGCCGCTGTGGCTGTCTCCACCGCAAACACAGTAACTCTCCCTCACGGCTCCTCCAACACATCATTTGTGATTCCTCGTGTTCTCACCCACTGATGTCATCCCTGGTAGGAGGGACGAAGGTCTGAAGGGAATGGCTCTATATCACCCGGTCCCTAAACACTGGCAGACAAAAGCTAACGCTCGACAATAAAGCTTAGCCTTTGTCCACTGCTGGTTCCACCTGCCATAGTCGGGGCCTCTCCGGGACACTCTCCAGGGCTTGTAAAAATCCCTGTTTGGTGTCGGAAGCAGCTCCTGTTCTCACGGTATCAGCCCAGAGACAGCTTCCTCTGAAACCTGCAAAGCAGCCAGAAGTAACTCCTTTCTGAAGCTTCGGAAAGTTTCAGAAACTTTCTTTGGAACTCGCATACACCGTCCGCTGGATCTCCTGCTTCCCCTGTGAAGCCTGTAGCCCCATCATCCCCCGGGGAAGGAAGGGACGTGTGTTATTTTCAGCCTCGTTCAAAGCAAGAAGTTGCACAAGCCTCAAGACAGACTCGAGTTTCCAGGAGCGCTGAGTCTCTTTTGCAGAATTATTCAGAATGCTATTCAAAAAAAGTGGCCGGAAAACGGAGGTCCTTTTCCAACCAGCAGTGAAAGCCCTCCCCCCATAAAATTAGGGTGTACCTTGTCCAAGAGTTAGCTAATCACATGCGCATCAATGTATATGCCATGTTACAGATATTCTGTGCATATTGATGAATGTCTACCATTTATTGAGCACCTGCTGTGTACCAGGCTGTTTGGTTTAATCCTCATAACAACGAGCCCAGTAACGTTGTTGCATTATTAGCACCCCCGTTTTCTGAAACAGGTTGCGACGCCTGGGGCCATGAGACTTCTATACGACACCACGTATGCAGACTCAGGAGAGCCTGTATTAACAATGTCTTTTTATTTTGATGCTTTGCCATCTTGGGGCCTGGCTAACCTGGAGGGACGGCCCCTCCAGAGCTAGCCCGTTCTTAGAGATCGTAACGGACTGGCCTATGCAAACCACCCAATCTAGAGCCCACAACCCAGCCACTCCATCGATCAGGCTCTCATACTGTAGGCCACTGGCCCTCCTCCTAATCACCCCCAAAGCCAGGTAGCAGACAAGTAGGGATCACAATAAAATCTTTTGCCCGTGTTTTCCCCTAATTTTGTGTCCTGATCGACCTTGATGCTTCCCAGTGTGGCGTGGTGCACCTGTCCTCGGGTACTGTGACAACCCATCTTTCCAATGACAATCACCCTCTCGTCTATTGTCCTCCCCTTACCTACATAATAAAACCTGCACTTAGAAACGAGTCTGACTGCAAAGTTCAGTACCTCCTCATGTCACTGTCTTTCCTCGAGGCTTATTATGTGCTAGGCAGCCTACCCCGTCAGAGCCCGGGCAAGAATGAGACCAGTAGGGCAGGTTGGGTACATGTTTTAGGAGGCACTTACACTCAGATCCGTGCAAATGCCAGCCCCGCACTGACGCAAAGCAGTGAGCCTCTTCAGTCTCAACGTCGATGCCTATGTCCTGGGGCAACAAAGGTGAAAGAGTCAAATTCTGCCCTCAGTCTCATGGAGGAAAGAGGCAGGTAAACCAACAATTAGAGAGCAGCGCACTGGCTACTGGCATAGAAGTTCTCACAGGTGTCAGGGGAGCCCCAGGAGGGTCTCCTGATTTGGGGTGGGGGGGAGGAGGATCCCCTTGAATGGCAGCTCCAGGCATGGCTTCCAATACTTAGGGCTTGGGGAGCAAATGTACTAACATACACACAACCAAAGTGTTCTTTATTTGCAGGGGAATTTGTATTTCCACATTCCATAAAAAAAAAAAAAAAAAAGACAGTGAAATTGCATCCCATCTCCCTCTGGGATCTTTCAGACACATTCAAAAGTCAACTGTTTTACAAAGCAATATCTCATGCTGACTTTGAGGGTTATCAAAAGGGTCCTGGTTTAGGAGCGCCTGGGTGGCTCAGTTGGTTAAGCATCCAACTTCAGCTCAGGTCACGATCTCACAGTTCGTGAGTTCGAACCCAACCTCGGGCTCTGTGCTGAGAGCTCAGAGCCTGGAGCCTGCTACGGATTCTGTGTCTCCCTCTCTCTCTCTGCCCCTCCCCACTCATGCCCTCTCTCTCTGTCTTAAAAATAAATAAAACATTAAAAAAAATTTTTTAAGTGTCCTTGTTTGGATAACAAATTATAGGATTTGCCTTTAGGAACACTAGGGAAGAGTGTGGAACACCATAGCATAGAGTAGCATAGCATAGAATACTTCTGTTAGAACTTCTGGAAGTCATAGCTATCATTTTGTCAACCATCTTAATTGATAAATGTGACACTAAGGCTCTGGGAGCTTAAATAATTTATACACCATCATGAACTGAAGAGTTTAGAATTGAATGAAGATTCCCTGACTCCAAGTTGTCCCACGATTGAAAACCTTATCATAAAACCTCCTGAACTATGTGTGCCCTTTCAAATCCGTCTACATTTTATGACATCACTGATATTAACAACAAGACAAAGCGTCCATATGCAGAAACTAACAGCGAACTTTCAATCGTGATTAAGATCAGAGGCAGATGCAATGCTAAAAGAACAAAAGTCTCCGTATCTCTTCTATTATTAAGATAAGAAAATGTTCATGTGTAAAAAACATTTGCTATCTCTTTCTTTCCTTACCTATCTCTTCCATCTTCCCTCTCATCTGTACCCTTCCCGTCTAAATTTTAGAGAAATCACCCAATCCCTTCTCAGATATCTCTTTAACCAGCGGGAAGATATAGGATCAATTTTGCCATGGGTCCACGACTTAACTTTTGAATTACTCTGTTGAGGTCTGGGCCAGCTGGAAGCCTCTCTTGCCTGATTCTGAAGATGTACATCGCAAGTCTTAAACACATCAACAATTACAAAAAACAATCTAGCGTTGAATTTCCCCCAGCAGCAGCTCAGCAAACACCGCAGGTGGCCTGAAAGAAATGAGACTGTCAGATTGCTTTGTTCCTGGGTCCAGCTGACCTCCCAATGGTCAAATCACTGAAATAAGAACGTCAAAAGTTAAGCAAACAATGCAGGGCACAGGAAACTGTAGTAAACGGAAGGCTAATACGAAACCCAAGATTAAGAGTGAGGAGGAAATCTGTGGTTGGCTGCCTCCGCAATGACTCCGAGTGTCGGGCATGTTGGAGCTCTGGTCCCGTACCATTTCTTTGTGAACAAGGAAATCGCTGCACAGGCCACGAGATGCAACGGAAGTGGAAGAAAAACAAATATCAAGTGCTGGTTTTGAGGCAGAAGGTCCTTTGGAGAAAGGACAAGTGTGATTGTAGTCACAAATTGTGTCATCCAGACCAAGATGCACGCTGACATCACCCGTGGACGGGGTGATCCTAGTTGAAACACTCAAACTAAGAGGGGCTGGGAACAAATAAAGAGGGATAAATTAGCTTCATTGGGGGTCTGGCTAATAAAGCTCTGTATACATCCTCAGGCAGCCAGGTGTGTGAGCAAGGAATATACTCATCTTCATGCTAAGAAGTTGCTAGAAACTGAATGTTTCTGTCTCCCCGAAATTTACATGTTAAAGCCCCAAACCCCAATGTTGGAAATGGAGCTTTTGGGTGGTGATGGGTTACCATGGCATGGATGGATTCCATGGGCATGGAATCAGCTGACATCTTGACCCTGGACTCCCCAGCCTCCAAAACATGGCGTTTTGTTATGACATCCTGAGCAACTGAGTCAGATTTTGGTACTGAGAAGTGGGTGTTGCTGTAACAAATACCTGAAAAGTGTGGAAGCGACTTAGGAACTGGGTGATGGGCCAAGCCTGAAAGTGTTTTGGAGGTGCATGGTAGACATATAGATGCTGGAGACGATCCCAGTGAGATCCCAGATGGAAATGGGAAGCTGGTTACTGGAGACTGCAAGAAAAAAGATCCTTGTTGGAAAGGAACAAAGGGCTTGGCTGAAATGTGATCCAGTGTTTTGTGGAAGATGGAACTTGTGGGTCATATAACTGGATATTTAGCAGATGAGATTTCTGAGCAAATCGTTCAAGGTACGGTGTGGGTCCCCCTCGCTGCTTATAGTCAAATGCAAAAGGAGACATGAATTGAAGAAGAATAAACAAAAAGGAACCGGAACTTGACTGCTTGAGAAACCACAGGCAGCTCCATGTCGCAAAAAGTGAGAACGCTTGCTCTGAAGGGAAGACCACGGGTGTGACTGAAGAGCCATTTGATAAAGAGATCATGGGCACCGCTCTCGGACTGAAGCAGCCATCTCAGCAGATGTCAGGAATAGAGATGAGGTTATGCAAGCGAAACACTGCCATCTGGTACTAAAGGGAGCAGAAAAAGCAAGGCAGAATGAAGGAAGCCTTGTTGAGCTTCTCTAATCCTGCAGGACTGGACCACACAGTTATCTGGCACTGTGAACGTGTGATCTTCTTCAAGAGAAGGGAAGCATGACCCTCAAGGCAATTCAGACATGATCGTGAACTGCCTCCACTGCCCTGGCTGCTGCCCAGAGCCTCGGGAACAGGGCTGCTCCAAGCCTCGAGAGCCGACCCCCACCTGGCACAACCGTGAGGGCTGGACTGCCAACCCAGAGGGTCTGCAGATGGAACCACTGCCCTTGCGGGTCTAGAAAATGGGACTGCCACCCCAGTGGGCCTGGAGGGCAGGGCACTGGACTACAGATCACTTGGAGTTTGCCTTGCTAGGTTTTTTTTTTTTTTTTTTTTTAACTTTCTTGGGACCTGTCACCCTTTTCTTCCTTCCTATTTCTCCCTGTTGGAATAGGATGTCTACCCTAGGCCTGCCCCACCATTATATTTGGGAAGTACATAACTTGTCTTGTTTGACAGATGGATGGCTGGAGAGGAGTTTTGCCTCAGGCTAAGTTATTCTTGCAGTCTATCTCATGTCTGATTTAGAAGAGACTTTTAAACTTTGGACTTTAGAGTTGATGGTATGACTGAATAATTGGAAGGTGTTGGGATGGAGCAAATGTATTTTGCATGTGAGAAAGACATGAACTGGGGGGCGGGGCAGAGGTGGATTGTTGTGGATTGATTGGTTTCCCCCACAAATTCATACACAGAAGGCCTAATGCCCAGGGTGGGCCTATCCCATATTTGGATATGGAGCCTTTAGGTGGTGATTAGAGTTAGGTTAGATCATGAGGGTGGGACCTCATGATGTCATTATTGGCCTTATAGAAGGGAAAGGGAGGGAGCAATCTTTCCCTCTTTCTCTCTGTCTCTCTCTCTCTCTCTCTCTCTCTCTCTCTCTCTCCATGTGCCTATACTGAGGACAGACCTAGTGAAGATGTGGCAAGAAGGCAACCATACACAAGCCAGGAAGAGATCCTTCACCAGAAGACAGTCATTTGACACCTTGATCTTGGATTTCCCAGCCATCAGAACTGCAAAAAAATTAACACGTTGTTTAAGGTATTTTGTTATGGCAGCCTGTGCAGACCAAGATTGTATACTTGACTTCTTTGTAAACAGGGATTTTTTTAATGTTTATTTATTTTGTGAGACAGAGATTGAGAGAGAGAGTGTGTGTGTGCATGCTAGTGGGGGAGGGGCCGAGAGAGAGGGAGAGAGAGAGAATCCCAAGCAGGCGCCATGCCCAGCACCTAGTTGGACAAGGGGCTCAAACCCACGAGTGTGAGATCATGACCTGAGCCAAAATCAAGAGTCAGACACTCAACTGACTGAGCCACCCCGGCACCCCTGGGTAATCCGTTTGGAAGTAAGTAGGGTACCTGCATTTTGGCATTATACAAAAGCAATGAACCTCAAATAAAATCAAGTGGGTTTCTGGAAGGAAGATCCACACTTGATAGAAAGGTCTACAGAAATGGAAGAGAACAGAAATGGATCCTTTACTCTCCATTGGCACTGGCCATGGAGAGCCTATGGTTCCCTTGGGAATTTCTGCCAAGAATCTGGTGTTGGAGACCCAGAAAAATGTCCATTTTCTGCACACTGGGTTGGTGATATTGGAAGCTTGCCATTGATTTAGGTACAGAGGGTGAAATCCTGGGGATGAATATTTCTCTTTCTAGGCCCATCAGGCATAGAAAAACTATGGACTAGACGGCCTCCAGAATTCACTTATGGTAGGGAATGAAAGCAAATAAAATTGTTTTAATTTTATTTTGTTTCCTGTGTCCTAGTAGGGTCTGGATGGAGACAATCCTACACCATTTTAGACTGTGAAAGTCAGGTGGCTGTTGCCCAAGGGGTCATGTTATGCTGGACCCCATCTACGTCCCACTTACCTTTTCTCAAGTGTGAACTTGGAGGGCAAGCTTCTGCAAAGCAGGGGTGATTTACCACTGTGACCGTGCTGGGCAAGTCCCCTCTATACACCCACTGGTTGGTTGGGCCCCAGTCCTCACTTTGGTCTAACGAGCCTTCTCCCAGCCCATGAACTCCACGCCCAGGTGGCCATGCCTTATTAGGATCTGCAGACTGACCCCACTCTGAGGCTGGCCCTTCAGTGCCTTGTACAACCACTCTGTAGCAGGTCAACTGCCCATCCTCAACCCTTATCTATAGCCAGGTGTCCATGACTCTCAACGTCTAGCTCAAAAAAGGACATCAGTTGCCACATCTCTGCCTTGTTTCCCCTAATTCTCATGAGTAGACGCTTTCTTGGCTCTACCCTAGGCGATCTCAGCTTGTGTGACAAATAGCCAGGCTGGACAAGGTACAGGCACACACTTTCCTAGGGAACTCTAATAGGCAAGACCACATCCGCATCTGTATTTGTTGTTCTTTGGCTGAAGTGTGTTGGGAGTTGTCTTTCAATTTGTGTCATATCCAGCCTAATGTTTCTTATTTTGACTGCACTGAATAATTATTTGGAAGATCTAACTTAATTCAGCCTGAGATGGAGATTGCCAGACAAAATCACTGGCTTTATATATTAGACAAATACAAATGATTCTGTGGGTAAATATTTTTGCGTGTCTGGCTAAATACATGGGGAAAGCAGTGATTGACTTAATTGTGCCTTCAGTGTTGTTTCTGCACATCCCTTCATTTAAAAGTGCATATATTTCTGAAAAGTTTAGTCTCTGCCCTCATTTCAAACCCATGAAACTCAGACAAGTTGCTGTTATTTATTGACAAAAATAAAAAGTATAAACATCGCCAAAAATAATAAATTACAGAGAAGTATTAACTCTGTGTGCATCTATCCATCACTCCCTCCACATTGCCCACTCCACCGAGACAACAGCTTTAACCTTTTTCTGCTCGTAGATTGTTCGTGACTGTTTATGCTTATGTTGCCCTTTACTTTGTCCATTTTAGGACCTTCTCTATTAACATCCTGCTCAAGATAAATTTAGCATTCTTATACTTATTTCATCCTGCCTTTTCTGGCCCCCTCCTGCACCACCTCCTAATTTTTACAGTTCTATAAATATTTTAGCTTCCATTTCAGCTGTCTTTATAAAATTTTAAAAATACATCCAAACTTCTTTTTTTTTCCTTTTCATCTCTTTGAGCATTATATGCCTAGAATACCCGTATTATGCGATAATAATATTCGTGCACTCGTCTTCCTCTCCCACCATCACATCCATTTTGCTTTGTCATCGCTGAGGCCGCTGACGCTTCTTTTCTTTCCTCTTAAGTATGTGTTCTGTGCTTAGTTTGTCAGTGTTCTCCGGTATTTGAAAGCCAGGAAAGATCCCTAAACGGAGTCAAAGCCCTGAGCAATCAGGTGCAGTGGGCACATCACAAGAACTTACTAGACTTTCCAATACGCAGCGTCTATCCATATGTGGCTATTTGTCTTTAAATTAATGTTGGAGTTAAATAAAAGTTAGAATTCTGTTCCTCAGTCATGCTAGCCACATTTCAAGTGCACAGTAGCTCCCTGTGGCCGGTGGCTACCATATCAAAAAAGGAGGTATGGAAAATTCTATAGACATGGAAATGTCTATTTCTGCATTTCTAGATGATGGGTTCTCAGTAGGCGAGATGGGAAAGAGACTAGATGGTCTCCAAACTGTCTCCTGACTCTAAACCTCTAAGCTCCTACAATCAAATGTGACTTTTTCCCCGAGTTGCTGAGATAAACCCTCCCAAAGCCCAGATTGGTCAAAGGTGCCCAAAACAAGTGGCAGAAAGAAAAAAAAGAGGTGCTTTCGGGAATACAAGCCCCAGGCCAGAAGGAAAAAGAAAAGCATTCTCACCAGAGGTCTGCTTTGGGATAACGGGGAGCGATGGCAAGTGTTTAAGCAACGTCTTCCGGCTGCCGTGATCCCTGTTATCGTGCACATGAAACTCGTTCAAGGTCAGTCTAGCACGTGCCACGCAGTGTCTTATTTTCCCCTCTTCAAGGGCTTTTCCCCTACGTAGCCATTTTTACTTTATTTTATACTCACGTGCTTGTGCTTTAAAGCACATTAGAACTGTATAGACCTGAGTGCTAAGTGCTAGCGAAGTTAGAAATCAGAGTTGCTTTCGGTTAGTTTCGCGACACTCATCATTCCCGCGGCAGCAGCAAAGAAGCGAAAAACTGACGTGTGCAAAGAAATGTCACGCTTAGGAGAGTATGTGTGCATTTGTCTATTTCACGCCAGCTACTTGGAGATGTCTGGTGATTAGCTATGTCGTGTCATGACCAGGGGACCGATGCATCTCTGACAAAAGGGATGTCAAATCCCTTGTGTCAGGAAGCAACCCCATCGGTTTTCAGTGTTTCTTGAGTGGGGCAGTGCTTCCCGGGGAAATCTTGGCTCTCACCACTGTGGGAAGGCACGGTGGGTGGTGGGAGGGAAGAGACGGTGAAAGATAACGGGTGAAAATGATATCACAGAAGGATCCAAAATAGAGAAGGTCAATTACTGAAGCCAATTAGTAAACTCGAGCTTTTCCTCTATTATAAAAATAGGCAAAGTATCCCCACTGGAATGCCAGCAGTGTGCCAGCTGCGTGCAGTTTAAGTCCTTCAAAGGATTAAAATGCCCAGCTCCGTGATGTCTTACGTGCCACTCTATCTGCCTGGGACCCCTTAGGTGGCCAGTGAATGCGGGTGTGTAATTGGTCCCATGGCGTCCACGGAGTCTGGTGGCAGCACGGAGATGAGTTGACAGGCTTGGGATTCTGTAACCTGAGCATCAGACCTCGCTATGATTTCACTCCTGGGAAATAGACAGGCCTCAGCTCCTGCAGGCTTTTTGAGCTTCCTCTTCTGTGACACGGAGAGCATACTATGTGTCAGGACACAAGGATTTGATTTGGGGGTTTTCATTTATTTTTATTTTTATTTTTATTTTTTTTAGCAGCATAAACAACAAATCTCTAAGATCCTATGCTGAGAAATTATTTAAATGATATGAATGTATTTATAAAATGCTTCCTCTCTGAGGCCTCGGCTTTGATAAGTAGGAGACAGTAAAAGGCAATGAGGGTAATTTATTTGCAGAAGAGAAGTCAGAACTGATAGACCAAATCGTTTTCAGCGGCCTTCATCACATCACAGAGGTTTACATCATTCACTACCTGTCCGCTCTTATACCCATCCCCTAGCTTCTCTGCCAGTCTTGAAGCTCCTGAGGTCTGGGACTCCTTACATCACCCGGGGCTCCCTTACCCCCACCCCGGGTTCTAGTGCGGTCCACCATTGGGAGGTTTCAGCAGGAGTTTAGGACAGAGAGCGATCGAGAATTTATGCCGGAGGTCATTTATGCTGAGATGCTTCCATGTCTCAATTGCAGTAAGAGCCCAGCCCGTCTAGAATGACATTTATGTCAAGTGATCTCAAATTCTCAGCTTGAGTACCATGAGCGTTTGTTGTTACTGGGTTTTTTTTTTTCCATTTTTGTTAGTCCCGGGGCATGTCAGCAACCCTTGTGTTCCCAACCTCATCTCTGCAGTCACCAAATTAAGTGCTCTTTGGTTTCTTTGTTGTTGTTGTTGCTTATGTATTTAAATTCAAGTTAGTTAACATATATGTAGCCTTGGTTTCAGGAGTAGAATTCAGTGATTCATCACTTACCTACAACACCCAGTGCTCATCCCAACAAGTGCCCTCCTTAATGCCCATCAACCATTTGGCCCTTCTCCCACCCACCTCCCCTCCAGCAACCCTCAATTTGTTCTCTGTATTTAAGAGTCTCTTATGGTTTGCCTCCCTCTCCGTTTTCATCTTATTTTTCCTTCCTTTCCCCTGTGTTCATCCATTTTGTCTCTTAAATTCCACCTATGAGTGAAATTATATGATACTTGTCTTTCTCTCACTGACTTATTTCGCTTGGCAAGGACGCGCAGAAAGGGGAACCCTTGGGCACTGTTGGTGGGAATGCGAACTGGTGCAGCCACCCTGGAAACAGTGTGGAGGTTCCTCAAAAAATTGGAAATAGAACTACCCTATGACCCAGCAATTGCACTACTAGGTAATTATCTGAAGGATTCAGGAGTGTTGGTTCAAAGGGGAACGGGCACCCCCATGTTTATAGTAGCCTAGAAACAAGAGCCAAATGTGTGTGTGTGTGTGTGTGTGTGTGTGTGTGTGTATAATGGAATGTTACTCAGAAATCAGAAAGAATGAAATCATGCTGTTTGCAACAATGTGGATGGAACTAGAGAGTATTATGCTAATAGAAATAAGCCAGTCAGAGAAAGACCAAATTGAGTTCTCTTTGAAATCTTCATTTCCTTTTTTATTCTGATACCTGTCAGATACACGCAGTTCTCAGGCTGGAAACCGGCCCACACATCACTTCTCAGCTTGGTCTCAGTACTAGGATTTAGTGATTCTAATTATTCTCTACCAGGTTAGAGATGGATAGAAGAGAAGTCACACGAACGCAGAGCTGTTTTTACCCAACTAATGTGTGATCGGGTTGAGGCTCAGAGCAGTTCAACTCAGCATCAAAACCATGCAATGACACCGTTAATCGAGTTTTAGCCTTATCTCAGATATAGGAATTGTGTTTTCGCCTGGTTTCTGGTCTGGTCCCTATTTTGTGCCCCAGTAGAAGTTCATCCTTTACTCCAAACCTCTGTATCCGTAGATACCCCACTCCTGTTTCCCATTACAGTGCTCTATCCACCTAACAACTGAGGCCCAGGGATACCCCCACATAACTTTGCCAAGGCCACAGTAGCTTCGTGAGCCCCACATAATTGGCTATCTGCTACTGGCCTTCCTCCAGCACAACCAGAGTCAACCTCACACTGCAAGGTGCATCTGAACCCACTTGCACACCTAAACTTTAGGAAAACAACTCCCCCAGGTTCAATCAGGTCATAGGATGCCCTAGCTAGTCTCTCAAAGGTGCACTAAGCTTCTTATTCTTTCTGACTTAAGCTTCTGTATGTCTCCAATGACAGACGCCATCATCGACGGAGTCCAAAAGCGTTGCAACATTTTTACTGGCGTTTAAGACACAGAGGCCTATACAATGGCCTGCCCCCAAAAAGCGAGGAGAGAAGTTGTCCTGAGCCTGAAGTTAATACAAGCAATCTTATACCCAAGAAAAGACTTCTTCCTCCTGCTGCAAATTCAAACATCCAAAGGAAATGGGAACAGACAAGCCCTCTGGAAGCAGCTGTTATGTAACCCTTGCTGACCAAAATCTGATTCCCTCTCTATCAAAATACTGCCGTTTAAAGGTAGGTTAAATGAACATTTCTATTCAGAACTCTCCAGAGAGTTTGGAACATTTTAATACCGAGTAGAATTTAATGAGTCTTTAGATATTCATAATGTCACTTTCTGCCCTTCATTGTTCTGTGCGTGAAATGTTTCCTGAGAAATGGACCTTAAAAGTAGGTCCGATAAGGACTTGGGTTCTCAAATGAAACAAACAACATCTGTGCCTCCTCGAAAATAATTGCTTGTATAGTTTTAATTGTCATATGGTAGCACACTAGGGCCGAAAATGAGGCAAAAAAAAAAAAGAAAAGAAAAGAAAAGAGAGAGAGAGAATATAGATTCTTGTAATCAAGTCTCCCAGCCTCAGGGAAAAAAGTCCCCTTGAACATCAGAAAAGAATGTTTCTGAAACGGGGATACAGAAGGGAAATGAGTGGGCGAGTGAGTGGGTTGGGCAAAGCCGGAGGAAGGACAGAGATCTGTGGAGCCCTGGGCCCTCTACCTTTCCATTTTCACACTGAGAACTTTCAGATGCGTTTCCTCCTTCATTTGTCACAAGGACTCCATGTGGCAGGAGCAATGCAGTTTAACAAAGGAGGAAACGAAAAGTCAGATTATAAATAAATGACCAGCTTCACGCCATTAGTGTCAGGCGTAGAACTTTAAATTGTGGCTCCTCAGCCGCTCTGTACCCACACACTTTGCCATTAGCTCTGCAGGGCTTTTTGCAGCGTGGGGAGCAGGTCACACGGCTTGTGCCTTGTGTCACACAACGTCGCTTGGGTTACGGAACTCAGAAGTGATGGTGTGTTAGTTCCGACTCTGGACTTAACGGGCCTTGTGCGCCCGCCCCAATCGTCCTCTCGAACCTCTGCCATCATGAGGAAGAGAATATGCTGGGGCTAGTCCCCTGGACCCAAGAGGAGGAGGAGAGTCCCCTGGACCCAAGAGGAGGAGGAGACACACATGAGCAGACAGTCTCCCCTCCCAACCCGGCCTGGATCTCTAGACAGTGTCAGACATGTGAATCTATCCAAGACCATCTAACCCTAGGTCAACCGACCTCCATGGCCACACTTACTGTTGGACGTCCGTGAAGTTCTATGGTGGTCCATTATGCACTGAGAACTTCACTTGTGCATTGTCTTGGAGGTAGGCTACTGGTTTTCAAGAGTTCATAAATGGAGTCCGGTCATCAGATCCATGTTTCCTGAGAAGTCTGAAATGGAAGCAGGTCAAAATGAGCAGGTTGTTGTGTGGTTCTACCCAAATGTGGTTTATTCCTAGTCCTCCAGTGAAACGTGTTCTACCACGGCGCCTTCCTTCCATGTCCGTACAAGGGCCAGCATTAAGAGCCTTTGGAGAACGTTTCGTCTCTACTTCTCATATCCAAGGAGTGCAAACTCTTTCTGGGGAATTCATGACGCAGGATAGACCACACCTCCCTTGGATGATTTTACCGCAAAACTGGTGCTGACCGTATCTGTCATGCTTTTGTTTGAGCCGAATCAGTGAGACCCGTGTAGGCTTGGGATCCACGGCCAGCAGCTTTGTGAATTTAGTGGCTTCGTGGCTCAGCTACAGGCGTGTTTCATAACCTCTACAATCCCTCATCATGAAGAAAGCCAATAAATTTCCCCACGAGAGAAAGAATATAGATCAGTGATGAAGATCATGGACACACGAGCTGAAGGCGAGTCCTACAAATGCCCTAAGCTTCGTGATGCTGGGCAAAGCGTTGCCCAACTCTAGACCTCACTTTTCTCATCTGTAAAATGGAGGGACCGGTCACCTCACGTGAGAAACACGCGGAGAGTCATTCGCGCAATCCCTGGCACACGGGCCAGACGAGTGTGCGGCTAACTCAGGACACGGGCCAGGGAGGGGTACTCCCGTGGTCAGAGGTCACCCTTCCGTGGGTGGCCTTTTCTGCTGCCACTGCAGCAGAGTCAGTGAGGTTTCGCTCTGAGAATTCTTTATTGGTGCTAAATCTCAGCCAACTTGCATCCCTCGTGTGTATGGTCATCTCCCCAGTCACCAAAGAGACAGCTAGGCCTAGAATATGCAAGCGTCATTAACTGTGGACTCAACATACTTGGCAATGGTGAACGTGCATATCACATATTTGCACTTCACAAATTAAAATCACATTTGATTATCTTCAGGTTACAGATTTTTTTGTGCAAAAAAAGATTTTTTTTTCTTCCAGTAATTGGCTCAGATAAGAATGAAAACATCCACATAAATTCTTTTAGTTGAATGTTCCCTTTCTTCGGTCTCCCTCCCTCTCTCTCTCCCTCTCTCTCCCTCCGTCCTTTCCTCTCTCCCTGTGACCCTCTCTTCCTCCCTCCTTCTCACTTTCTTCTTCCCTCCCTCCTTCTTTCTCTCTCCCTCCCTCTCTCACTGTGTCCCTCCCTTCTTCCCTCCCTCCTTTCGTCCCTCTTTCTCTCTCCCTTCCTCCTTCCCCATCCCCACTCTCTCTCTCATAACTGCACAGTAAAGAGTGATGAGGAATCTGAAACTAAATGAAATTAACCTCAAATTCCACTACAGATCACAAACACAGTCTATACACGTAATGTTTTCCATTTAAAGCTAGAAGCTGAAAAATAGTTTAATAACCAAGAAATCGAGAAAAGTCAGGGCTCAACACATGCTCGCATGGCATACCCCCCGCTCCTTCATTATCTCTGTCCCTTCGCATCAGGGAAGCAGTTAGACTTCGAAGGAAGAAACACAAGAGTTAAGTGAAGAACGAGGTGAAAGGAGCTAATAAATTCATTTCACTTAGTAGATTTCCAGCTGGTAGGTCCTTTTTAATGGGTAGAGGGAAAGGAGAGAAAAGTCAGGCTGAGTGACTCATCAGATCCCACAACGTGGGAGAATTAGATTTAAGTGAATAAGGATGTTTCCTAGGAAACTACATGATCTGCTTGTGGAACATCAAACAAGTACAATTTCCTAACAACAACCTCGACTAAATTGATCTACCTCAGACAGCTTTATCAGTAGGGGGGAGATTAGCTGCCTTTTGTGTTTTCTTAGTTACTATCATCAAATTGTCGATTATGTGACAGCTTCAGAGGCTGCATTTCTGACCCTCCGTAAGGACAGCTATGGTATTTGCTGTTATGCAATCGGCAAATAGTTTTCTCTATTTCCCATCCCTTTCCCATCTCCCCCCAAACCCTTGCAACATATGCCTCTTCATCAGCCCTTGGTAACTTCAGTCGAAGCTTCTAATACCTTCTGCAGCAAACCACAAGATTCAGTCATTAGAACCACTAAAAATATCCTTCCAGCTTTAGTCATCCAGGGATCTAAATTAACTTACTCTCTTTTAACCATGACAGCGAAGAATCTGTAATTCACACTAATAGGGCAGGGGAGGTTGGTCTGGATGGGAAAATGGAGAAAATGGTCTGAAAATAAGTGGGAGACATTTTTTTAAAAAATAGTGTATTATCACAAGCACATAGAGTATTTAACTCAAATATGTTAACCACACAGAGTCTATTTGAAATCTTTCCTTCAAAACAGGATTCTAATTAGCATACTAATTGTTCGGAAAGCAGAGCCTTGCCATTCAAAGACGTCGATTATTCATAAGATTCTGAAGAGTTTTCTGGAATAACAGACTTGATTCCTGTGGCTCAGAGAAGAGACTCACTTTGCCCTCACCACCTCACCACAGCTGGGAGAGCTTTCATGATCCCTGCCGTTGTCTCATGCCCGTTGTCACTGTGATAACAACGGCAGTTACAACTTAACCCACTGATCCCTTCAACGAAAATTAATTTCACATCCGATATAAGCTAGACACCGTTCTACTTGTGAGAACTAAGGCAGCTAAGACCCCCCCTCCCAGAATCACCCTCTAGGAGAAGGAGAGACAAGGAAAAAGTTCAGTAAACACATTAAACTTCTACACGGAAAATAAAATTGAGTTATCTGATGGAATGATTGGCCTAAGGATTTACTTGGGATCCATTCCTCTCAACCTACCTGAGGTCCTTATCTTAGGGAACCCGGGGATCCCCCTGCCCCAATCTGTTTCGGGCCAAAACGTTTTTCCAATACAATATAAATAATTTACCAGAAGAATAAGATGACAATGCAGGCCCAATTTTTGTCATGATCACATTCAATAGGCATAAAATGACTTCATCAAATGGCTATAGAATTTTCTGAATGCTTACTGGCAATTACTACTCTTACCTAAATCATAGGCCCGTAACAAACAGATTGCAGGGGTCCCTGCCCTCACACCACACTTGGAGAATAACTTACACCCGCTCTAGTCAGGGCAGCTGGCTCTGGAGCTCCAAACACTGTCTCATATGGGAAATTATATGGTCGCCTGCCATAGTACAGGCAGGCTTTTGTTTGTTTATTTATTCTTGAGAGAGAGAGAGAGTGAGTGCACAAACGGGAAGGGCAGACAGAGAGGGAGACACAGAATCCGAAGCAGGCTCCAGACTCCAAGCTGTCAGCACAGAGCCTGTTGTGGGGCTCGAACTCACGAACCGCAGGACATGACCTGAGCTGAAGTCGGATGCTTGACCGACTGAGCCCCCCAGGCGCCCCACGGTAGGCTCTTAATAGACGTCGGTCAGTTAGCAATGGTTTAGTTAGGGACTCTAGATTTTTATACTTCAAGGGTCTAAATTGTTTTTTTGCATCCAGTCTAAATATCTAGCCATCTGCATTTTGATTATTGTTTCTTAGGCAAAAATATGTTTAGAAGCCCAGCTAACCATCTTCCAAATGAATTGTTGGAGACCATTTGTTTACTGTAGCTACTATAACTGAGTGATTTACCCTGCACCAGGTAATATGGTGAGCACTTTACACGTATAATCTCATTTTGATTTTCAAATGCCCCTAAAAGACGAAGCTATTATTATCCTCCTGTACATCAGGAAATGAACATTTTTACACGTGTGCCTAGAGGTGTCGGTTCCCTCCAACATTTTATTGGAGTGTGTAATTATATTCCAAAGATGAACATCTGACATTCTCAATGTGTCAGTTATCAAGCCCATTAAAAGTCCTTTTGCTGTGTGTGAAACAGTGTCATGGAAAGTCTAGGGAACGGGAAGAAGTTTTGTCCCTCTTCAGGCGTGGTGAAAGACCCAGGAGGAAACTCAAGTCCAGACACCGGGCAGGTAATACAAAGCTTTTACCTAGAGTTTAGGGAGGTGACAGATCATGTGCGTTGATTCAGGGAAGGCCCTTCTCTGGTTCTATTTACTCACTTACCTATTCCCTTTTATTGCCACCATGCTTCTTTTCCCAACTCTTCTTGGGCACGTTCTAATGTGTCCAACATTCATCCTTTTATTTGTGTATATTCTTAATTTACATCAACAGTATTGGCTTGTGAATGTCCGTCACCCTTTTTTCCCCTTCTGGCACCCCATTTTGAGACCTAATTAGGCTGCTGTGTGTGAAGTTAATATCTCACTGCCAACCGCTGTGGACCCACCTCATTTTGCTTAACCAATATTGCAGAAATGGGCATTTTCACAAGCACTGCACAGACCAGCCTCACCTACAGCTCCTTCCTGTCCTTTGTGAGAATATAGGTATGGACATACTTCAAAGGTACCGGCATACCTTAATTGTGGATTTGGTTTCGGATCATCTCAATAAGGCAGGTCAATTTTTTTTTTGATTTCCCAATGTACATAAAAGTTATATTTACACTATAGTCTATTGCGTGTGATAATGTTAGGTTTAAAAAATATAAGTACCTTCATTTTAAAAATGCTTTATGGCTAAAAAGTGGTAACCATCACCTGAGCTGTCAGTGAAATCATAATCTTTTTTGCTGGTGGAGGGTCTTACGTTGATGTTGATGGCGACTGACTAATCAGACTAGTGGCTGCTGAAGGTTGGGGTGGCTGGGGCAATTTCTTAAACTAAGAAGCAATGACATTTGTGGCCTCAGTTGACTCTTCGTTTCATGAAGGATTTCTTTGTAGCAGGAGGTGCTGTTTGATAGCATTTTACCCACAGGAGAACTTCTTTCAAGATTGGACTCGATGCGTTCCAACCCTGCCGCTGCTTTATCGATGAAGTTTATGTAATATTCTAAATCCTTCGCTGTCATCTCAACCATCTTCACAGCATCTCCACCGGGAGTAGCTTCCATCCCAAGAAACCACCTTCTTTGCTCATCGATAAGAAGCAACTCCTTATCATGAGTTTCATCATGGGATTGCCAGTAATTCAGGCACACCTTCAGCCTCCACTTCTAATTCTAGTTCTCTTACTCTTTCTACCACAACCGCAGGCCATCCGTGAATTTGTTAGCAACTTCTTCCAAATTCCTGTTTAAGTTGGCATTTCTACATCTTCCCATGAATCGCAGATTTCTTCGTGGCATCTAGAATAGTGAGACCTTTCCAGAATGTTTTCAACTTCCTTTGCCCGGATTCTTTACAGGAATCACCATCTACGGCAGCTATAGCCTTATGAAATGTGTTCTTCAATAGTAAGACTTGAAAGTCAAAATTCCTTCTTAATCCATGGGCTAGAGAATGGATATTGTGATAGGAGGCATGAAAACACCTCCAGCAGAACTCTTGGGTAACCAGGCGCATTGTCAAAGAGCAGCGATATTTTGAAAGCAATCTTATTTTCTGAGTGGTAGGTCTCAAAGGGGGCTTAAGAGATTTAGTAAACCATGTTGCAAACAGCTGTGCTCTCATCCAGGCTTTGTTGTTCCATTTCTAGAGTACAGAGTACATTTCGCATAATTTTCAAGGGCCCTGGGATTTTCAGAATGGTAAACGAGCTTTGGTTTCAGCTTAAAGTCACCAGCTGCATTAGCCCACAACAAGAGAGTCACCCGGTCCTTTGGAGCCAGGCACTGACTTCTCCTCTCCAGCTATGAAAACCCTAGATGGCATCTTTTCCCAATAGAAGGCTTTTCCATCTACATTAAAAACTTGTTTATGATAGCCACCTTCTTGAATTACCTTCGCTAGATCTCTGCATTGCTTTCTGCAGCTTCCACATCAGCACTTGCCGCTTCACCTTGCACTTGATGTCATGAACTCAGCTTCTTCTTTCCCTAAACGTCAAGAACCACTTTCTGCTAACTTCAGATTTTTCTTCTGCAGCTTTCTCAATTCTCTTGGCCTTCACAGACTTGAAGAGAGTGTTGGCCTTGATCGGATTAGGCTTTGCCTTAAAGGAGTGCTACGGCTGCTTTGACCTCTCCAGACCCTTAAAACTTGTCCCCCATCAGCAATAAAGCTGTTCGGCTTTCTTGTCACTCATGGGCTCACTGGAGAACTTTGAATTTACTTCGAGAACTTCTCCTTTGCAAGAAGCCTAGCTTTCGGCCTATCTCAACGTTCAATATGCCTTCCTCGCTAGGCGTGATCATTTCCATCTTTTATGAAAGACATGTTGGGGCACCTGGGTGGCTCAGTCAGTTAAGCGTCCAACTCTTAATTTCAGCTCAGGTCATGATCTCACAGTTTGTGAGACATGGAGGGATTGAGTCCTGTGTCAGGCTCCATGCTGACGGCATAGAGCCTGCTTGGGATTCTCTCCCTCTCTCTCTCTGCCCTTCCCTCACGTGTGTACTCTCTCTCTCTCTCTCCGTCTTTCAGAATAAATACATAAAACTTTCAAAATAAAATGAAATGAAAGACATGTGACTCCTCTTTTCACTTGAACACCTAAGAGACCGTTGTAGGATTATTAGTTGACCTTATTTCAATGTTACTGCGTAAAACTACAATAATAACATCAAAGATCACTAGTTCCTGATCATCCAGATGTAGCAAATAAAATAATGAAAAAGCCTGAAATAGTGTGAGAATTACCACACTCTGACACAGAGACATGAAGCAGCGAATGCTCTTGGAAAAACGGCACAGCCAGACTTGCCCGAGACAGGGTTGCCATAAGCTTCAATCTGTAAACAACAACAACAACAAATACACAAAACACGCGTAATATCTACAAAGCACAAGAAAGTGAAGCACAATAAAATGAGGTGTGCATATGCATATACAAAGACACACACCCAGGAGCAAAGGGGCTGGAGCAGAGGTTGTACATCCATGGAATGCACAAGTCTAGATGGATTATTCCCCAGAATGACCACACAACATCCCTAACTCCCCCCAGCAAAGCGTGAAAATTCTAGAACCCCACAGTCTACATAAAACAGCCGTGTTAACTATAGTCATCATGTTGTACATTATAGCCCTAGTAATTATTTCTTCTTCTTTTTTTTTATTTTTTTAATGTTTATTTATTTTTGAGAGAGAGAGAGACAGAGACAGAGTGTGAGCGGGGGAGAAACAGAGAGAGAGAAGGAGACACAGAATCCAAAGCAGGCTCCAGACTCCCAGCCGCCAGCACAGAGCCCAACGCAGGGCTCCAACCCACAAACCGCGAGATCATGACCTGAGTCAAAGTCGGACGCTCAACCAACTGAGCCACCCAGGCGCCCCGGTAACTGTTTCTTACAATTAGAAGTTTGTAACTTTTAACCACCTTCCTCCAACTCCCCCTCCCCCCACCCTCTGAGACCTCTAGTTACCACAAATCTGATCTCTTTCTAGGAGTTAGTTTTTTAGATTCCACATAGAGGTGAGATCACACAATATAGCATTTGTCTTTCTCTGTCGGACTTATTTTCCTTAGCGTAATGCCTTCAAGATCCATCCATGCTGTAGCAAATGGTAGGATTTCCTTATTTTTATGGCTGAATAATATTTCACATATATAATACTGGACAGATAGATGATGGACACACCCACACCTTAATTTCCTTATTCATTTATTTATTGATGAACACTAGGGTTTTTTCATGTCTTGGCTATTGTAAATAATACTACCGTGAACATGGGATCGCAGACACCTTTGTGAGTTAGTGTTCGCATTTCCTTTGGACATATTCCCAAAAGTGAAATTGCCGGGTCCCATGGTACTTCTACTTTTCAGTTTTTGGAGAGCCCTTCATACTGTTTCCCCTACTCTTTTCCATTTACTGTCCCACCGATGACACACCAAGGCATTTTTATTTTGTAAGCTCCCTCCTGCTCTCCGCATTATCCTCATTTCTTCCTTCTTCTTTTTATTTTTTGGTTTAGTCTCTGACTGTGACGCCAGGCTTTCCTCAACTGTTGGTGGTTCTGCCTTAGTGTTTATATAGTAAGACACTGGCCAGCCACCGCTGGATGAGGGCATGGCTGTCCAGGGGGTGGCATCGCTGGTTGGTAACTGGGCTCCCCCATTTTCAGCAGAGTCCACAACTTTCCTCAACTCCAGGTCTGTTTCTCTTGGACTTGTTAATTTCTCCAGAGAGAAATTCTCTCTCGATCGGGGATATAAATTGGCTTTCCTGAATCTCTGACTTTCATTTTATCCCCATAATTTCATGCTGTGCCTTCACACCCATATGGATATTGGATTCCCCAAGAGCGAAGTCCCTCTGCTTTTAAAATAAGGCTCTGGTCCTTTGAGGGAATAGAAGAAGCAGTTGAGCAAGATGGGGGAAGCGATCTGAAGTACGCATTTCTTATACAGACTTTCTGTCAGTCATCCCCATTAGTCTCATGTACTCCCCAACTTTTGGAGGTTCTTGAAGCCCCCAGTCACTAGGGTGTGTGTGTATACATGTGGTGGGAGGAGGGGGGCAGGTTCTGTATTTTGAGGAGACTTTCCACCCTGTGAAGTTAGGTATCCATTTTCCCAGGTCTGTTAAGTCCATTATTCCTCACCTATCTGCTCTCGAGTGCCTTGGATTTTACAGCTCTCATTTCCTCTCCCGTATTTTTTACCACAAATTGTTCCCAGTTTATTTCATCCCTTTGCTGTCATTTTTGTGAGATTTCAGAAAAGTGTAGAATTAAACGCCCATGTTCCATCCACTTGTATCATTAGCAAGAAAAAGAATTACAGGTGTTGTTTTTTAACAGATTTACAACACATCCTTTGATAGAGTTCATGGTCACTGTGCCTGTATTTCCTTCTCCAGAGACAATCTTTATAAGTGAAAAAGAAAATGTGGTGATAAAAAATATCGTCTTCTTAGGGAGTCTGGCTGGCTCAGTCAGAAGAGCATGCAACTCTTGATCTCAGGATTACGGGTTTGAGCCCCATGTTGGGTGTAGAGATTACTTAAATAAAGCTTTAACATTTATAGACACAGTTTTCTCTAAAACTGTTGAATTGTGCCCCCCTAAAAAAGATATGGTAAAGTTCTAATGCCTAGTCCTTCAGAATGTGACCTTATTTGGAAATAGGGTTGTCGCAGATGACATTCACTGCCCATGAGGTTATATTGGAGTAGGGTAGGTCCCCAATCCAACATGACCTTATATGAAGACGACCATGCGAAGACAAGAGACACAGGAAGAATGTGTGAAGAGGGAGGCAGATATTGGAGTGATGCCTCTCCAAGTCAAGGAATGCCAAAGATTGCCAGCCATCATCAGAAACGAGAAGAGAGGCACAGAACAAATTTCCCCTCAGAGTTCTCAGAAGGAACCAAACCATACCAACACCCAATCTGTAGTAATTTTGTTATGACAAGGCTAAGAGACTAATACAGATGTCTGTACCGAGAAATGGGATGCTACTGTAACAAATACCTAAAAATGTGGAAATGGCTTTGAAATTCGGTAGTGGTATAAGTTGGAAGAATTCTGCAGTGCATGATAGAAAAAGCCTGTATCGGGGCACCTGGGTGGCTCAGTCGGTTAAGCGTCTGACTTCGGCTCAGGTCATGATCTCCCAGTTCGTGGGTTTGAGCCCCGCGTCGGGCTCTGTGCTGACAGCCCGGAGCCCGGAGCCGGCTTCAGATTCTGTGTCTCCCTCTCTCTCTGCCCCTCCCCCGCTCATGCTCTGTGTCTTGAAAATAAATAAAACATTGAAAAAAAATTTTTTAGAAGAAAAAGACTATATTGCCTTGAAGACATTGTTGATAGAAATATGGACTGAAGATGGTCCTGGTGAGGTCTCCGATGAAAATAATGAACATCCTAGTGGATGTCAGAGGAACAACAACCCTTGTCATAGTTTCAGAGAACTTGATTGCATTATACTCACCTGTTTGTTTTGTTTTGTTTTAAATAAATCTTATAAAGGGGGCACCTGGGTGGCTCAGTCGGTTGGGCGACCGACTTCAGCTCAGGTCATGATCTCGCGGTCCGTGAGTTCGAGCCCCACGTCAGGCTCTGTGCTCACAGCTCAGAGCCTGGAGCCTGTTTCAGATTCTGTGTCTTCCTCTCTCTCTGACCTTCCCCCATTCATGCTCTGTCTCTCTCTGTCTCTAAAAGGAATAAACGTTAAAAAAATTTAAAAAAAAATAAATCTTATAAGGGATGACTTTGGATACTTAACTGCAGAGATTTCCAATCAGACTGGCAAGATCGAACTGGTTTCTCCTTGCTGTTTGTAATAAAATGCTGTTTGAGGAAAAATATAAATGGAAGGAGGAAATGCTAAGTGGAAAGGAAACAGGGCTTAATGACTTGGGATATCCAGATAGGATGCTCTGAAAATAGGGCCAAGCTTGTGGTTGGGCAACAATTTGCTACAGAGTTTAGGTATGGGACTCACTGTTTCAATGCCACATCTCAGCAGTAACTGGACATAAAATGTGGTTCTGTGAGAAGGAACTGTGGAGAGCCCTTGTCTAAGGTTGTGATCCCTTAAATGCCCACAGAATACCAAGAAGGTTTTGAAAATTTTCTATGAGCAGAAACACCGCATGCCTGGACTGAGGACAAAGATAGGATGAAGTGAAAGGAAGAATAACTCTCAAGACAGAGTCAGATTCCGAGGCTTGAGGCAAGGGGGCCTCCTAGTCTTCAGCGGGTAGGGTTGTCACCCAGCGCCAAAGGGAGTAGGGCCACCCCCTCAAGACCAGAGGACAGAGCGTCAAGTCTGAAAATTATCCTTAGGCCTTAGAATTTGTCCTGTTGGATTGAAAACATGCTTTAGACCAGTGATGCCTTTCTTTCCTTCTCATCTCAACCTTTTGGAACAGGAATGGCCATCCTACACCTGTCCCACAACTGTGTCTTGTAAGGGGGACATCTTGTTTTCTGTTTCGCAGGTTCAGAAATTGAGCGAAATTTTGCCTCAGGATGGACCACAGCCAGTCTCACCCACACCTGATTTAGATAATTTAGAAGGTGACATTTGGCCTTTTGGGACTGATTATATAAAGATGAGATATGGAGCTTAGAGTTTATGCTGAAGTAGGTCACGACTTTAGGGGAGGGGCGCCTGGGTGGCTCGGTGGGTTAAGCGCCCGACTTCGGATCAGGTCATGATCTCCCAGTTTGTGGGTTCGAGCCCCGCGTCGGGCTCTGGCTGACATCTCAGAGCCTGGAGCCTGCTTCGGATTCTGTGTCTCCCTCTCTCTCTGCCCCATCCCCACTCATGCTCTGTCTCTCTCTGTCTTAAAAATAAATTTTAAAAAAATTTTAAAAAGACTTTAGGGGCTATTGGAACAGGATGAATTTATTTTGTATGTGAGAGGGACATGAATCACTGTGGGCTAGAGGGCAGACTGTTTGGGGTTGAATTGTGTTCCTCCAAAAGGATATGTTGAAATCCTAGCTAACCTCTAGTTATCTTAAAATAGGACCTTATTTGAAAGTAGGATCATTGCAGATATGATAAGTTAAGTTCAAATGCAGGTGAAGCGAGGCAAAGACTGGAATGATGCATCTACAAGCCAAGGAGCACTGAGGATTGCTAGATGTCATCAGAAGACAGGAGAAAGGCATGCAGATTCTTCCTGAAATCCCTCAGGAGGAATTAACTACTAACAATTTGAATTTGGAATTCTAGCTTCCAGAATTGTGAGACAATGCACTTCTGTTGTTTCAAGGCACATGGTCTGTGGTACTTTTTTATGGTTGCCCCAAAAACACCCATGTTTCACCCACTTATATACCATTTAGCAAGAAAAGAAATTTCAGTTCTTTGTTTTTCTTCAATTGATTTTAGAATATATCCTTAGATACAGTTGAAAGTCAATATGCATGTCTTTCTTCTCCTTAGACAGTTTTTTGCAAATGGAAAAAAACCTGTGATAAAAAATATATACACTTTCCTCCCCTTCAAACAGTATACATGAAGGATAGAATATGTTTTTCCTCATAATTTACAATGAAATCAAAATGACTACAAGCATCAGATATTAACGTTATAGAGTTGGCATATATTTCAAAAGAAAAGGCAAAATAAGACTGATAGAAATACAACAGAAGTGAGAAATTTTATATAGCTCTGATTGTAGGGTTTTTCTAATATTATATTTTATTTTTCCCAGCTTTATTGAGATATAATTGACATATTAACAGTTTAAGGTTAATTGGATACACTTATATATTGCAAAATCATTACCACAATTGCATTAACTAATACTGGCAATACATCACATAATTACCATTCCTTCTTTGTGGTGAGAAAATTTAAGATCTACTCTCTTAACCACTTTCAAGTATAGAATACAATATTAACTATGCTATACATTCGCTCAAAATTTACTCATCTTAAACAGGAAGTTTACATTCTTTGACCAACATTTCCCCAACTCCCCAGGACCTGGTAAACACCATTCTAGTCTCTGTTTCTGAGTTCAACTTTTTTAGATTCCCATATAAGTGATATCACACAGTAGTTGTCTATGTCTTTCTCTGACTGTTTTCATTTAATATAACACCCTTTACACTTAGTTTGTTCATCCATGTTGTTGCAAATGGCAGGATATACATGTGTGTATATATATATATATATATATATATGTACGTGTATATATAATATATATCTAATATCTATATATAGATAATCTATAGATATTATAGATATAGATATATTAGATATCTATATATCGAATATACATGTATATATATTATACATGTATACATATATATGTATGTGTATATATGTATGCATGTATATATGTATATATATGTATACATATATATATAATCCATTAATAGACACTTAGGTCACTCCCTCATCTGGGCCATTGTGAATAATATTGCAATTAACATGAGGATACAGATATCTATTTGAGATCCTTTTTTCATTTCCTTTGGATATATACCCAGCAGTGGGATTGCTGGATCATAAGGTAGATCTATTTTAAGTTTTTTTGGAAACCTCCATACTGCTTTCCATACTGGCTGTACCAATTTACATTTCCACCCAACGGTGCAAAAGAGTTCACTTTTCTCCTCATCCTCACCAATAATTCATTTCCTATCTTTTTGATGGCAGCCCTTGGAAAAGGTGTATGGTGATATCTCACTGTGGCTTTGATTTGTATTTTCCTTATGATTAGTGATGCTGATGTACCTTTTTATGTACCGTATGTACATTTATATGTTTTCTTTGAAAAATTATATATTGACTTCCTCTGCCCATTTTTTAATTGGAGTTTTGGGGGTCTTTTGCTATTGAGTTGTATAAATTCTTTATATTTTCTTGGATATTCATTCTTACCAAATGCATGTTTTGCAAATATTTACTCCCATTATGCTGGTTACATTCTCGTTTTATTGATGCATTCCTTCCTGTGCAGAAGCTTTTTAATTTGTTGTAGTCTAACTTGTCTATTTTTGCTTTTGTTACTTTTGCTTTTGGGGCCAAATCTAAAAAATGCATTGCCAAGACCAATGTCAAGGAGCTTACCCACTATGTTTTCTTCTAGTAGTTTTATGGTTTCAGGTCTTACTTTCAAGTCTTAAAGCATATAAGATAGAGATCCACTTTCATTTTTTTCCACATGGCTATTGTTTTCTGAACACCATGTATTGAAGAAACTGTCCTTTCCTCATTGTACATTCTTAGCTCCTTTGTCATAAATTAATTAATCACATATACACATGGTTTTATTTCTGGGATCTCTACTGTGTTTCAACAGTTGATCTACATATATATTTTTTTTAAGTGTGTTTATTTATTTTGAGAGAGAGAACATGTGCATGCATGTGGGGGAGGAACATAAAAAGAGGGAGAGAGAATCCCAAGCAGGTTCTGCGCTGTTGGCATGGAGCCCAATGCAAGGCTCTATCTCACAAACCATGAGATAATGACCTGAGCCAAAATCAAGAGGCAGAGACTTAACTGAGCCACCCAGGGTCCCCTTGATTACTAAAGCTTTGTAATGTAGTTTGAAATCAGCTAGTGTGATGCCTCCAGCTTTGTTCTTCTTTATCAAGATTGCTTTGGCTATTTGGAGTTTTTGTGGCCCCATACAAATTTTAGGATTATTTTTTCTCTATCTGTTAAAAAAAAAAATGTCATTAGAACGTTGGTAGGGACTGCACTAAAGTTCCAGAATGCTTAAGGTAATGTGAACACTTTAGCAATGTTAATTTCTCCAATCCAGGAGCACTCAATATAAAGATATACGCATTTATGTGTATCTTCAATTTCTTTCACCAATGTCTTATAGTTGTTCAAATTTTTCACCTCCTTGGTTACATTTATCACCAAGTATTTTATTCATTTTGATGCTATTATAAATGGGATTGCTTTCTTTATTTCTCTTTCTGATAGTTCCTTGTTAAGAGTATAGAAATACAACTGAGTTTTGTATATTGATTTTGTATGCTGCAATTTTGTATCCTGATTTTGTATCCTGCAAGTACATACGAGTACTTGGTGTTTTTAGATTTTTTATTTCATCATAATTCAGTCTTTGTAGGTTGTATGTTTCTAACAATTTATCCATTTCTTATAAGTTGTCCAATATGTTGGCATGTAATGTTCATAGTACTTCCTTATAATCCTAAATCCTTATGTGTTATCAATGTTAATGTCTCATCTTCATTTTTAACCTTAGTTATTTGAGTCCTTTTTTTTTTCCTGGTGAGTCTAGGTAAAGGTTTATCTATTCTGTTTATCTTAAAAATCAAAAACAAAAACAAAACAAAAACTCAGGTTCGCTGATCTTTTCTACTACCCTTTTAATCTCTATTCATTTGTTTCCACTCTGATATGTTATTTTATTCCTTCTGTTAATTTGGGCTAACTTTGTTCTTATTTTTCAAGTCCCTTGGGGTGTAAAGTTAACTTGTTTATTTGGTATCTGCCTTTTTCTTACTGTAGGCATTTATCACTATAAACATCCCTCTTAGAACTGCTTTTGCTGCACTCAGTAAGTATTGGTATGTTATATTTCCATTTTATTTATCTCAAGATTTTTTTATTTGTTTTTTGACTTCTTCATTGACCCACTGGATGTTTGAGAGTGTGTTATTTAATCTCCATATATTTGTAAATTTTCCAGTTTTCTTCTAATTGATTTCTACTTTTACACCATTGTGGTTCAGAAAAAAAAAAATGTTTGACATGGTCTGAATCTCCTTAAATGTATTGACTTGTTTTGTAATCTATTTTGGACATTTTTCCATATGTACTTGAGAAGAATATGTATTCTGCTGCTGCTGGATGGAATGTTCTGTAAATATCCATTATGTCCCTGTAGTCTAACATGTACTTGAAGTCCAATGTTCCCATATTGATTTTCTGTCTGGATGATCTATGCATTATTAAAAGGGAAGCATTGAAGTCCCCTATTATTATTGTATTGCTGTATCTCCCTCCATGTTCTTTTTCAAGTGTTTATAGCACATTTATCAGTGTTTTAAATATGTTAAGCAACAAGATATTTTCTTCAATATGCAACAAAACATAGTGTTATTAGAGATAATTTTATCTGATCCCGTATCAATTACCTATTTTTGCAGTAATGCAGCATTACAACAAACCATAACATTTCAGCATCGTGCAACAATAAACATTTATTTAGCTAATGTGTTTCTGGTTTGGTTATGGGTCAGCTTAGCTGGGTTGGCTTCATTAATGGTTCTACTAATCTCAGCCGGGCTGAGATGCTGGTTGGCAGGCAAACATTTGATTGACGTGGAAGGAAGGGTGTAATTGGGGCCACTCAACGATCCAGCTCTGTTTTATATCTCGCTCATTTTCCTCCCGGGGTTAGTGCTGACCCCAGCACATTCCTCTCACAGCAACAACAGAAATACAAGAAGACAGGTAGAGATACACAAGGCTGCTTCAGGCCTAGGCTTGGAACTGATACACTGTATTTCAATCTCCACTGCCCCCGAGACGTTATAGGACGAACTCTAAAGTCAAGAGATAGTGAAATTTATGATACTCGTTGAGCGAAAGGCACTGCAAAGTTAGATGGCAAAACACATGGAAGCAAAAAGGAGTGAGGAATTGGGGCCACTGATGCAGCAGTCTACTATGGTTGACAACAGGATTTAAAACATTACTCATACTACTCGATGGCAAAAAAAAATTTTTTAAATATATAGCTAAAACTTCGGCAGAGGATATCACCTCACACCTGTTAGAAGGGCTAGTATCAAAAAAGACAAGAAATACCAAGTGTTGGTGAGGCTCCGGAGAAAAGGGAACAACTGTGGTGGGAATGGAAGTTAGTGCAGCGGTGGTGGAAAACAGTAGGGGTATTGATCAAAAGAGCTAAAAATAAAGCTACTATGGGATCCTGCAATTCCACTTCCGGGTATTTACTCAAAGAATATGAAAATGTTAACTGAAAAGGATAAACGCCCCCCCTGTTCACTGCAACATTATTTACAATAGCCAAGAAACAGACACAACCTCAGTGTCTATCAGTAAATGGATCCATAAGGAAAATGTGAGATACAGATATGATGGGATATTATTCAACCCTCAAAAAGAATGAAATCTTGCCATTTGCAACAACATACCGAAAAGGCGGGTGTCATGCTAAGTGAAATAAGTCAGAGAAAGACTCGTACCTGATGATCTCCCTTGTATGTAGAATTGAAAAAAAAAAAAAAAAAGCTTATAGATTCAGAGGACAGATTGGTAATTGATGGAAGGTAGGAAAGGGACGAAATGGGTGAAGGGAATCAAAAGGTAGAAACTTCCAGTTAGAAAATAAGAAAGTCACGGGGAGGTAACATACAGCATGGCGGCTACAGTTGATATTGCTGTATTGCACCTTTGGAACTTGCTCAGAGAGTAAATCTTAAAAGTTCTCATAAGGAGGGGCACCTGGGTGGCTCAGTCGGTTGAGTGTCCGACTTCAGCTCAGGTCACGATCTCGCGGTCCGTGAGTTCGAGCCCCACGTCGGGCTCTGGGCTGAGGGCTCAGAGCCTGGAGCCTGCTTCCGATTCTGTGTCTCCCTCTCTCTCTGCCCCTCCCCCGTTCATGCTCTGTCTCTCTCTGTCTCCAAAATAAATAAAACGTTAAAAAAAATTAAAAAAAAAAAGTTCTCATAAGGAAAAAAAAAATTGTAACTACGTATGGTGCCCGATGTTAACAAGATTTATTGCGGCGATCATTTTGCAACATATACAAATATCGAGTCATTATGCTGCAAAGCTGACACTAATATATCTACATCAATTATACTTCAGGAAAGAATTAGTGACAAACAACAGACTAATCTTACCAAATGTAGCATCAGTGTGCACATTGCACCAGTGAATCTATCCACCCGTCCTTCCATCCCTACACTCCCACCAAATGATAAGATGGACGCTTATCTAAACTTAATTAGTTAAATTTGTTTCACAAACAAACAACAAAGCAGTATAGAAAAATGTATATAGAGCGTAACGATTTGGGGGTTGTACTGAATATGTTTCTTTTATATAATATAGCCTCTGAATTAAATTGACAGGAAGATACCAGGAGAGGTTCAGGTGTATGGGTAATATGATAAAATGCTGTGAAGAAAGATTTTCAGGACACGCTTTCACGATGTTTTGCTAGTAAATATAAAAATCATCTTCCAATTGTTATGATAATACCCTGCGTATTCTTGTCCTTAGTTCCTTTCCCAGGCTTAGGAACTTAACATTTAGGAATAATTTTCACAAGGTTACCCATTCTAAGTGTGCCAGTAAATGTAATTATATTTATTTCAGAAGGCATAGTTAAATTTATGGAAGCAAAAACAACACTATTTTTATTTAGCACGATGGTAAATTTTAATAGAGAGTTTACTCTAGCAGTGCATAATGTGATGGCTGATATATTTAACATGATTATGATTTAATGTAAACCCAAGGGATTCCTCAAGAACCCTTTTCCCTCCAGTGTTTCTGTTTGTAGTTTTGTGAGAGGGAACTGAATTAGAAATCAAAGGACGCGGGCAAATTCTCAGCCAGGAAGCAATGCCTCCCCTGGGCATCCACTGTTCAGGGATTGACCTTTATCATAGTACTTTCCAGAGTGTTCTGCATTTGCTGATTTATTCCTCCGCATTCCTACTGCACAGTTAGAGCTTTAATCTCAGAGCCTGGTTTATTTATCTTCTTAACAATAGGGCCCTAGCAAGGTGCTCAACATTTCTTTGTTAGGTGAGTGAGAAAACAAAATGCAAGCTGTTGAACTATGCCTTGGATTTGTTTCCTTGATGGGAAGGGAGCAGCTCAGAACTGCATTGTTTTATGTGTATTTATATGTGTGTTACATGCCAAAGGACAAAAGGGACTGTTCTGTCCACCTAGTTTGGCACATTTACCCTCACAGTCTGCTATTTCTATCATTTTTGACACCTAGAAGGCACAGACTGTGTTTCATTTATCTTAGCATCTCCAGCTCTGAAAGTGATGAGGTTTTGAGGTGATGGGAGGGCGTGTCGGGAACCAATGGCCAATAAAGAATTCTTGGGGCAAAAAGGTGATTTTTATTAAAGCATGGGGACAGTCGGACCCTGGGCGGAAAGAGCTGCCCTGGGACCCTGAAGAGAGACTTAGATTATCTACTTGGGAGTTGGGAGAGGTAAGGCAAAGGGAGGTTTCCAAGGAGACATTCATATGCTTAATAAGACTCCCAGGCTACTGGAGGCCTAGCTATTGTCAAGCTGAGGCTGTTTTTCCCTCTAGCAAAGCGTTAGCATTAGAGGTAGGAAGTTCCTGGAGAAATGTTTTACTCTGCCAGCCTCAAGTATCTGTCAATGGGCTGCAGGTTATAAGGAAATTTAATTCTACCTGCCATTTCCTTCTGCCTTTGTTCACTGTGGAGGGGAGGGTGATGTTGGGGCTCCAGAAAACTGAATCTAAAGGTTTGATGAGATTGACTTTTTCTTGTAATTTACTAAGATATTTGTAAACTGATAGAGACCCAAGTCCTGCAGGACTGTGCTCTCTCTCAGTGAACCGTTTGTTCTTCCCCTTTCCTTTGTTCTTGTGCAGCCAGGAATGCCCCAGAAGTGTCACACATATCCCACCCGAGGTGGGGGGAGCGCCTGTCAGCTTGCCTTATGCTCCCTCATCAAAAGAGTGTCCACTTCAATAAAGTAATAACTGAATAAATGAACATCTAGAAGTAATAGATGCTGTTGGGGGCCACTCACATCTCCTTCACCTGGTGAGTGAGCCCAGCCCCTACCAACTGCTGGTGTCGGCTGCTAATCAGCTGGCCTTTTCTCCAGGCGACTGCCCTTGGCATCCATGAGTCCCCTTGCCAAGGAGGAGATCATTCCCCAGAGACAACCAGACTATAATGAATGACTGACCTGTCTCAAGATGGGGCCAAATCTACAGTGGACATCATGTTCCAGAGCTCACGTGGAATCAGCCAGAAGCTGGTTGCCAGTTCAGACCATATCCTTACTGAGTGCCTTCACCTGGCCCTTCTCTCTTAACTCCCCTTCTCTTCAAAGCCCCTCCCCAAAAAAGAGTTTGCCCAAGAATATCTGTCCAGGAGGGGCACCTGGGTGGCTGAGTCAGTTAAGCAACTGACTCTTGATTTCAGGTCAGGTCATGATCTCAGGGTTTGTGGGATTAAGCCCCGCACTGTCAGCACAGAGCCCGCTTGGGATTCTCTCTCTCCCCCTCTATCTCTGCCCCTCCGCTGCTCGCGATCACTCACTCTCTCTCAAAATAAATAAATAAACTTAAAAAAAGTAATTTAAAAAAATCTGCCCTGGAACTAATCTAAGATATACCATTTCAACGCTATTTTTTCTTCTTTCTGTTAAACTTTAAAAATTGTTTTGGAATAATTGTATATTGCAGTTATAATAAGAAATAATGCAGAGACCACTTTCACTTCCAGCAAGTATGAGGAGATCCACGGAGCCTCTGCCCAGTGAAAGTGATGAAAAAATATTTTTAAAAAACATTTAAGTCTCTTAAAATGGCTCTATGGCTCCACAGCAAGTTAAGATACACTTATTCAAGGAAATCTACTAAAACTCTGTAAGCACTGGGAGAATCTGCACCGGAAAGAGAACTGTGCCCTCCTTCCACCCTCCCAGCTCAGTGAGATGGGAAACTTCACTCCGGACTGGGACAGCCCAGAGCACAGGGACCTCTCTCTGCAGCTCCCAGTCAGGGAGCTGTCTTTCTGGAAAGGGTGAATGTCAGCATTTCTCATCCTGCCTCAGGTACCTGTTGCTGAGGCTAAGTTCTAGGTGAGTGCAGCCGAGGGGTGGAGACTCCCTTCTTCTGCCCAAACCCCAGTCGTTAAATGGAGTTCTACCTTGGGTATGTCGTTGCTGGGAGTACCAGAGTCCTGATCGCCCTTGCCCCATCCCATGAGCTGGAGCGTCCACAGAGAGAGGCAAGCCAAAGAGATGTGAACTGCTGACACCCCATCCAAGGAGTGTTCATGTCCTGAAGCAGGGTCGTCACTCAGAGATACAGGTGCCATTCTCCCCACCTCAGTACCAGAGTCCCGGGACAGAGATATTTGAAGCCGAAGCAGCAGGTCATAGAACACAGTTCTAAATCCCTCCCCAAAGGAAATTACTGCATTTGCAACAGAGTGTGGAGAAGGTGAAGCCTACAGGTGCTCTTAAAAACTGGAATTTGTGTTGGGAGACAGCAGGAGATTGACACATTCATTGATGATGGAGGCAGAACTGTAGGCCAGCTAGTTAGTGGGAGAGAAACAGGGAAAGAGAGAGGCTGGAGCCCTACCGGTGTCAGAAAAACCTCATCGTCCTGGAGAGCAGTTTTACACGTAGTCACCACTGATACCCAAGTGCATTTGGCCTCACAGACTGGGTGATGATGAGTCTTAATCTCCATCAGGCCTCCTCTGCCCCCACACAAGCGGAGAAGGGGGGAGCACCTCTTTAGGGTCGGTCGGTGTGGAATCCAGGCTGCTCAGGCAGTGGGGAGCCCATCACCAGTCCAGGGAGGCCAAAGTGCCAGGCCCCTGCTTGGCGCTCATGGACATGAACCCATCTGGTGTCGGGGCACCTCACTACAGTTTCATGAGGATGAATGAAGGCCCCCCCCCCCAGCCCTGCTGGCACAGGCAGGGGTGGGAGCCATAGCTTTGCCTACAGTGTGTGTGATGTAGAACCGTTGCTATAAAAAAGTGTTCTGTCTGGCTAAGATGCCCCTTTCCTAGTTCTTAGGCTAGAAAGGACAGGCTTTAGTTGGAGCTTTTGTGTGTGCGTGTGTGTGTGTGTGTGTGTGTGTGTGCACACGCGCCTGTTGGCCCTTCGAGTTTGTTGGCTTCTTCAGATGCAAGTCTGGGATATCGGGGGCCAAAAGAAAACTCAGCGAAATTGTCACCACATCGTTCCCCATGTCCCAAAGTGCCTCGCTGGTCTGCCTTCTGCTCTCCACCATTCGGTCTGCTTATGTATGTTTTGCATATCAGGTCCAAGGCTTTTCGGTTGTACTTAGCAAGAAGAATAGAGAAAAGCATGCCCACTCCAGATTCCTGGAAGCTGAAGCCCCCCACTCAATAGTTTCTAAATCAAACTTCAACTGGTCTAAGTTGAAGTGTTCATGATAAAAGAAAACCGTTAAGTGATGTGCGTCTTTCGGCCGTGAAAGATACTGCCAGTTATTAACATCGCTGATCTTTTCACGTCTTTGCTTTTCTCAGATTATGAAATCCTATTGAGAACGTTTGCCTATGGCAACACAGTCCTTGCTGAGGATTTTGACATTTCCTTTTTTTTCCCTCCTCTCATCCTACAAAGTAGATCATACTAAAATTTTCCGTAGAATGGACAAACAAAAGACCAAATCTCTGTTGGGTAGATAGCAGGAGGCAGGCACTATATTGAGCAGCAGAGCTGTCTAAAGAATTTATTTTAGAAGTAAGAAAAATTCAGCTCACTGAATTTAACTGCAGGCTTGCAAAGGGTAGATCCTACACTTGAACCCAAGTCTAACTTCTACCAAAATTTAATTCTGCTTCTTCCATGCATGACCTTGAAAACTTAGTTGGCTTCTGCAGCTTTTTTTTTTTACCATATCTGAAATGGAAATACAGCTGACCCTTGAAAAACGGGTTTCAACTGCATGAGTCCACATATACAGGTATTTTTTTTAATGCTATCATACTGTAAATGTATTTTCCTTATAATTTTCTTAAATTTTCTTTTCTCTGGCTTTATTGCAAGAAGACAGTATATAATACATGTATAAAATGCATGGTAATTTTACTATTTATGTTATTGATAAGGTTTCCCATCAACAGTAGGCTGTTAGTAGTTAAGTTTTGGGGAGTCAAATGTTACATGTGGAGTTTTGACTGCATGAGGGTTTGACTTCCCTAATCCCTGCACTGTTCAAGGGTCAACTGTCATACCTATGTCATAAAATTATTAGGAAGATTAAATTAACTGACATAGCTTAATATAGGTGGAAAAGCTTTAGAATTTATAAAAGTATGTGCAACTGGGCACAATGGCTACATTAGTAAGTCATTTTCTGGACCCATCAGCAGGACTTGTATTTCAAAATAGCTGCCCAGTCATGATGACCAATGGAGCCCCAGAGTTTAAAGTCTTGGGATCTGGAGCAGACCGCCCCGATCCCAATTCTAGATCTGACTTCCAGGATGTTTGCCCTTAGACAAATTATATAAATTCTTAGAGACTCAGTTTCCTCATCTGTAAAATAAAGATAATATATTGTCCATGCCACTTGGCTGTTATGAAGATTAAATCAGTTAATCTGTGTAAAGCATCTCGTATAGTACCTGCTTCACGATTAGTGCTTAATAAATTAGCTACTAGCATTAACTAATAATCTAACTTTTTTTTCCCACTGAGTCATTCAGACACAATGGCTTGGGATTTTGCATCATCCTACGAAGGCCAGGGTATAGTCAGGGCCAGAGGACAGAGTGAGGCAACTTCCTGGGGCATTTCAGGTCTTTAAAAAAAAAAAAAAAAAACACCAAACCTCAACAAGAGAACCTGGAGTCTAAGTTAAAATCCTATAAAGGGCAAGAAAGCATTAAACCTTTGCATAATCCTTTAGCACTGCTTACTTACATGGAGCTGCTGATTTAAAAAGTGTGCAGAAAATATCTTTGGAACTGTTTTCACAGGATTTGATTCATTGCTTCTGTCAAGTTAAGCCACAGTGTGATTGTCTTCAAAATCAGCACAGCTACCTTGTATGTCTCACTCCATCATGTTCTTTTATTGAGATGCTCATACAGGGTTAATAAAGTGTTCATATTTAAATTGGTATATCTGTCAATCAACTGTAGTCTCCAGTCAATCATATATCAAGCTTAAGATGGAAGAGGGACCAAAAACAACTGAAATGACTTGGCTGACACAATGTGTTTGAAATCTATTCAGGGAACAGGTTAAAAATGCATTTGTCACACTCGGTTAAGTTTGGGACAGAGAGCTTGTACCCTGAAGCCGGCCACTAGATAACTCTGATGACCCTACCATGTTTCTTCTTCCCTTTAGGATTCATGTAAGTACCTATCTTAAGACATGTCTCCCACTCAGGTTAGTACAGTTTGACCGCAAATATCAACATATCTGTATTATGAAACAACCCTATTGTATTATTACCTTCACTATCACCAAAAGCATTTATTATGTGAGTAGATAATTAAATATGTAATTTAAAATACACCGGGTTAATACAACCATGTTAAAGCTGTTTGGGGAATCAGGTTTGTTTCTGCCATGCTCAATTTTTAAGAATTTGTGACTTGAGTAAATTACATCAATTCCCTGGTCTCATTCTCTTTACGTGCAAAATAGACTTTGGCTTCTTTGTCCACATGATTCTCTCCCTCCAATCAACATCCATTACACAAAGACCAATGTGATTTTTGTACATAGAGATCAGGTCATATCAAACAAAGTATTTAAAATCCTTCAGTGACTCTTTATCACCTCAGAAATGAGGTTGAGTTTCTCTAGATTGATTCGACAGTGCTTTGTGATCTGGAAGCAGCTGTTTTTATGCCCTGCCTTCTCCATACACAGATATATATACATATATACATATGTGTGTGTGTGTGTGTGTGTGTATCACATTTTAATTCATATGCAGTAATCAGTGTTCTCTAACATGACTATTCTATTTTTGTATCTGAACATTTGTAAATAAACCATCCTTATTCTCATTGTGTCACTTGAAAATCTCTCTTATTCTTCCTTTCTAAGCCCTACCTGCTCTGTGTTCCAATGCTTTCTTGAACTTACTTAAATACACTTCCATTTTCACACAAGTCACCATAAAAAATCTATATATTACATTTCCCCATTAAACTCTGAGTCCCATTTAGGGCAAAACCAATGTTCTGTCCATCTGGATTTCACTTAATGTCAGCTATAGTAGATTACTCATTATATAGTGTAATTCATAATTAAGAAATAACTGTCATTATCAGTCCCAGCCACTGAATTAAGCATCTCAAAAACAAACAAACAAAACCTAATTAGCCTTGACACGCCAGTAAAGGAGACAGAATAGACTCTCAAAAAAAAAAAAAAAAAGTTAACCCAAAGGAAGATAGGAATGGAGCAGAAAAAAGAAAGAGTGGCTAATATGCAGAGCTCACAATGGTACATTTTCCAACCACATAATAATTCTGTTAAAAATAAGCCTGAATACTCAATTTAAGTGCAAAACTTTTCAGAATGGATAAAAAAACCCAAGACCCAACTATATGCTGTTTACTAGACACACTTTAAATATTACATATACTTATATAAATAATAAATGCATATAAATATTACATAGGCATAGACAGATGGAAAATAAAAGAATGAAAACAGATATACATGCCAACTCCAAGCATAAAAGGAGGCAGATGAGACTGTATTAATATCAAGGACTTTAAGATAAGGAATATGGCCAGGGATAAAGAAGGTCATTTCATAACAATAAAGGATTCAATGCTATAAGAAAATCCATTTTGCAGGTGAGGAAACTGAAGCTCACAGAGTATGAGCTATATAAACAGGAAGTGGAAAAGTTAGGATTGAAAGTCGTCTGCACGAATCCAATATCCATTCTATCCAATGGGCCGTACTACCTATGACTTACATATCAACAAATGAAGCAATAAATGAATAAACATAATCTCTAAGCTCCTTTTCATCTCCCAAATCTCAGGAGTTTCTTTTCTTTTTTGTTTTGTCCTTTCCAAAGCGCTCCCTGCCATATGATCTCTACTGTCAATGGGTCTTTGAGAGAAGAGGCAGTTCTCAAACGCCACCTACGTGCACATTAATTCCTGGTGATAGCAATCGATCTGCGATAACTTGTGATTTGTCGATTTACTGATTTTCTTTCTCACAAATTTGATGTCCTCATAACTGCAGTAGAACAGTGTTGTAAGTAATATCCATTTTTCAGAGAGACACAGCTAAGCTGCAGACATTCCGTAGTTATTAATTTCAAATATGTTAGCATTTATTGGTTTGATGAAAGATTTGCTACTTAAGAGCCTGCACAAAGACGCATTTGCAGTAGTACCGGCCTAAGCAGGAAAGAAATAAGACAAAGAATTTTTATTTGTGAAGTTTCTCTGAATCTAGTGTTTCAGAGCAGTTTAATGGCATTAATTAACTTGAGCTCAAAGTAAGAATAAGAATTGGAGGTACCTAAGACTATCGGCTAAAAACTCCAAGGAAGTTTCTCTTTCGAACTTCTTTTTAAAGCTCTATCACTAAGGTACTGTTTGAACATCCTCGGAGAAGTATGGACTCTTCCTATCCTCTTTATGTTTGTGAAGTTCAACTTCATTATCGTAAATTTCACTTTAGTGTTAAAAGCTCCCCACGCGTAGAATCCTCGCTTTACTGCTGTGAGATTCCAATGGGGGGACAATGTGACATTTGTGGTGCAGGAGCTAGACCTTTGAACTAGAGAGAACTGAGTTAGAGTCCTAGTTATGTTACCATTAGGATGCCTTTTGAAAGCCATCAACTCCCTTAAATCTCAGTTTCTTTCCCTGTAAAATGATGAATCTAATACATCCAAAGAGGTCAATGAGACATGTGACACAGAGTGCCAACCACAGTACTTAACGCAAAGCAAGCACGTAACACAGTATTTTGAAACACAGAGCAGAATGACGTTGACTCAGCACTTTGCAATCATTTGTTGGAGCGCCGCCCGTGCGGAGATGCCCCTTGATGTGATTGTCTAGGTCACATGGTGGTGGTGAGGTTGGTCACTTGAAGTGAGCTGTCCCCGCTTCTGCCTAAATGTTTCTGCTACATACTGAACTCAGAACATACGCTTCTGAAAAGCGGATGAATCCCCAGAAGACAGAAGAGTTTGAGGTTTGCTTTTAGGAGGAAGGCTGCCAGTGATCTTAAACTTTATCTCTGATTATTCTCAGTCACTGACAGACATAACGTGGGAGAACTTGGACGTTCTGGAAGTGGAAAAAAACTCGATCTCAGAAACTTAAAAAAAAAAATCAGAATTCATTCTAAAAGCATAAGAAATTAACTATCATTCCATTCATCCTGCAACATTAGACACAGTGAAACAGTTTTTTATTGGTAACATTCTCTTTTTTCTAATGTTTCCATCATTCTGGAAAATAGGAACCTATGAGAGACCGTCGGGAGTTTTGGTCAATACCATTTCTATGTGCCTGTGTTCTTCTAACCACCCACACAAAATCTTGTGTTCATTCTGACACTTCCATATTTTTAATTGTTACACACTTTCTTATCACCCACTTGTGTCATATAGCAGCTTTTATTGATTGGGATTTTTTTCTTGATAACTGTGTTATCAGTAATAGTTTCTTTTGATCTTACTAATAACCTCATTGATATCTCTTTTTCTCTCTCCCTCCACTTTACCCAACTTCCCCCCGCCTCTGTCTGCTCCCTAGCTCTGTCCTCATTTCTCACCCATCAGAGAGGTCTGGATAGGTTAAATGAATAATTGGCAGTTCCTCTCCATCCCACGTCTACACACTTGTAGCATGACTTTGAAGGTTCTCCCATAATGTGGTGGAGTCCGTTTCTCCACCACTTAGGGTAGGTCTTGGGGCTAACTGTGTATGATTCATGAAACAATGGAAATCTGACACAAGCAGAGACATTAAAACTTCCTGTGGATTATTGCTTAAAGGAAGATGCCATCAAATACTACTATAAACCCTGAATATTACGTATCAAACAATCGCACAAGGACTCTGAAAGATGATGAAAAGAAGGCAGACTGGGTAGAGACCTCAGAACCCAAGGCATGGCATGGTAGTGAGTACCCTGAGTTTTCTTTTATTGCCTCATATATCCCAGACTTGGGAGCTGTAAGAGCTGGAAATTCAAAAATGCCAACAGGCACAGACACAAGAAGCCCGGACAAAAACTTTCTCCATACATAAAAGGAAAAGGGAAGTCTAGCAAGACAGAAAACTTTTAGACAATAAACATTTTTTTCCCAGTCAAACATCATAGAAATAACCATGATACCCGGTCCACTCATGTCAACGTGAGCCTAGACCTCCACTCCTCACAGCTGTACCAAATTGTCCCAATGTCCCTGTTGGGGTAGTGTCATAGAAGCATGAGCAGGGAGCTAGGACGTTCATCTCTAGAGAATCAATTAGATCTCTACCAACACCCTCTACTCCCCGCAGCATCAGTGAAGACCGTGTAGGAAGACTGGACTTCCACCTTCTCACCTCTACCTGGCCGTAATGAGGCATCCTTCCCTCTCTCTGATTGAGCGGTGTCAGAGGAAGCAAAAGTTCTACCATCACCCAGTGTCAACTACATTAGCGCCCCTCCTGGTGGTATCCATGGAGGTCACGTGAGAAGCAGGAAAACACATTCCTACGTGGAGATCTAGGGAGGAGACTTAGTGGGGACACAGAATTCCCATCCTCAGGAGCAGTAATGAAGATTCTCCCCATTTGGGTGTAAATGGAAGCCGAGTTGAGAACCGGGATCCTACTCCACCTGGCAGTAACAAGGAGGTGCCCTCCTTTGCCTGTAAAAGAGGTGAAAGAGGGATCCCCACAGAAAACTGTAAAACTGAGAGTTTCAGAGGAGAATATCCAAAATGTGCACGTTTCAGTTGAAAATCGCTCATCATAAAAAGAAAAAAGGAGATCCCAAAAAGAGTGCAAAAAAGACACCAGTAGATATCAACACTGACATGACAGAGGAATTAGAATTGTCTGACAGTGATTTTAAAACAATGTTCAGGGAGGCGCGGGTGACTCGGTTGGTTAAGCATCCAACTCTTGATTTCGGCTCAGGTCGTGATCTCACGGTTTGTGGGTTCGAGACCTGTCTTTGGGCTCTGCTCTGGCAGCTCGGAACCTGTTTGGGATTCTCTCTCTTTCCCTCTCTGTGCCCCTCCCCTACTCACGCTGTCTCTGTCTCTTTAAAAAATAAATAAGTAAACTTAAAAAAAATTAAAACGATAAAGCAATTTTCATAAAAATACTTCAACAAGCAATTGAAACATGCATGAAACAAATGAAAAGAAATATAGTATGCATAGAAAAGCCAAATGGAACTTTTAGAACTGAAAAATACACTTACTAAATAAAAAATGCAGTGGGGGCGCCTGGGGGGCTCAGCGGGTTAAGCGTCCAACTTCAGCTCAGGTCATGATCTCGCGGTCTGTAAGTTCGAGCCCCGTGTCGGGCTCTGTGCTGACAGCTCGGAGCCTGGAGCCTGCTTCCGATTCTGTGTCTCCCTCTTTCTCTTCCCCTCCCCTGCTCATGCTCTGTCTGTCTCTGTCTCTCAGTAATAAATAAACGTTAAAAAAAAATTTTTTTTAAATGCAGTGGATTCACTCAGCAGAAAAATGGAAGATACGGAGGACCGACTAAGTAAACTTAAAAATAGAACAACAGAAATGACCAAGTCTTAACAAGTGAGACATATTAAGAGAGCCTCAGGGACCTCTGGGAATTAAATAAGCAATTTGTGTCATCAGAGTTCTGGAAGGAGAGAATGAGGATAGCAATGAAAAAGTACTCAAGGAACTAATGGTGGAAACTTATCGAATTTGGCAAAAAGATGTACACTTACCAGTTCAAGAAGACGAGCTATATAGATTCGACAAGATAAACTCCAAACAAGTTAAACCCAAAGAAACCATGTCAAGGCTCATCGTATCAAAGTGCCAAAAATTAAAGACAAAGAAAATACATCTAAAGAAGTGAGAGAACCACACCTTACCTACAGGGAAAAAAAAATAATTCAAATGACAGTAAACTTAGTAGAAAATAGAGGCTAGATGCAAGTGGCACATTTTCCAAGTGCTAAAAGAGAAGAACTGTCAACCCAGAATCTTATATTCAGCAAAAATACCCTTCAGGAAAAAGGAGAAGTCAAGGCATGCTCTGATAAAGGAAGACTAAAAGCATTTTTAGGATATAGATATAAATAAATATAGATATATACCCCAAGCACATGGTTAAAAAAGTTTATTTTTTTAGGTTTATTTATTTATTTTGAGGTTGGGTGGGGGGAAGGGGAAGGGGAAGGAGAGAGAGAAAGAGAATACCAAGCAGGCTCTATGCCCTCAGTGCAGAGCCCGACGTGGGGCTCGATCCCACAAACCCTGAGATCACGACCTGAGCGGAAATCAAGAGTCAGATGCTTAACCGACTGAGTCACCCAGGCACACCTAAGAAAGTTTCTTTAAAGGGAAAGGAATCCAAAGAAAAAACAAAAGGACCTTAAAAGGAAGAAAGAATATGGTAAGCAAAAATACAAATAAACGCAATAGATCTTTCTTCTTTTCTTGGCTTTTCTAAATTATGATGATTGAAATAAAACTACAAGAATGCCTGAGGTGGTTCTAAATGTATGTAGAACATGTAATTTGTATATTTCATATGAAATATATGAGAAAATGGTATTATAAATGGAGGAGGTTATAGAGATATAAGGGGGAGTGACATTTCCATATTTTACTAAAACTGGTAAAGTGGTAACACCAATATAAGTTATACAAATATAATATCTAGAGCAAACTTAAAATCTTTAAAAAGACATACTCTAAAACACTATAGGTGAATCATATTAGAATTGCAAAGATGTTTGTGTTGCCCACAGGAAGCCAGGAAAAGAAGAAAGTAGAAAAAAATGTAGGGGGAAAAAGGGAAAAAATGGCAAACTTAAGCACTAGATATCAATAATTAAACACGAAAGGTCTCAAAACCCAATTAAAAGAGATTGGCAGGGTGGAATAAAAATATTACCCAACTGTATCCTGTCATGAAAAACTCACCTGAACCAAAATAATATATGCCAATTAAAATTATAACTCTGGAAAAAATATTTCATGTGAACATTCATGAAAAGAAAGCAAGAATATTTCTATTAATATTGAAAAAAGTAGAATTTAGAGAAAAGAAAATCACCAGACAGTAGTCATATAATGATAAAAGGATAAATCCTTCAAGAAGACGTAGAAATCCTAAGCATGTATACGCTAAACAGAGCTCCAAAATATGTGAAGCGAAAACTAATAAAAATTAAAGGAGAGAGATAAATCTGTGTTACAGATGGAGATTTCAATCTCTCTCTCAACAATTTATAGAACTAGACAGAAAATTAGCAAGCATATAGAAGAATTCAACAGCATCGTCAAACAACAGAATCTAATAGACATGTATAAATACAGCAGAATTCCCCTTTCTTTGAAGTTCACATGAAACACACAACAAGATATATTGGCCCATCAAACAATCCTAAGAAAATTTTAAAAACTTAAATCATGCAGATTGTGCCATCTAATCACAATGGAATAATCAAGCTAGAAATCGGTAACAGAAAGATAATGAGTAAATCTACACTTAGAAACTAAACAACACAAACAAAAGTCTCGGAAGACAATTTAAGAATGAATGAAATTGAATGAAATGAAAATACACCATATCAAAACTCGTGAGACACCAACTTTACAGAAATAAAAGAGGGAAAGTCACAAGTAAAAACAAAAGTAAGTTCCTGCACTAAGAACATAGAAAAACAAAAACAAAATAAACACAAAGCAAGCAGAAGGAAGGAAATTATGCAGGAAAAGCCTGACTTTGTAATTTATAAACTCCCCCCCAAAACAAATCTACAGACCCCAATGTGGTTTTTTTTTTCAGTTGACAAGTATTTTTAAACGTGCATGCACTTTATTTTCTATAGTAGTTTTAGGTTTACAGAAAAATTGATCAGAAAATGCAAAATTCCTAGATGCCCCTTCCCCCTGCTCCCCACTGCCGCAACATCCACACACAGTTTCCCCTATTATAGACATTTTGCATTAGTTTTATACATTTGTTATGGTTGATGACCCAATATTGACATATTATTGGCTAAAGCCCACAGTTTTCAGTAGGGTTTACTGTTGGTGTCAGACGTTCTATGGGTTTTGACAAACGTATAATGACAAGTGTCCACCATTATAGTATTCAGAATAGCTCAGTCCCTTTAAAATCCCCTGTGCTCTACCTGTGCATCCCTCTTCACCCCTATCTCCAACTTCCGGATCCCTAGCAACCACTTATCTTTTTACTTTCTCAACAGTTTTGTCTTTTCCCAAGTGTCATATAGTTGGAATCACATAGAGGGTAGCCATTTCCAATCGACTTCTTTCACTTAGTAAAATGCACTTAAGGATTCTCCACGTCTTGCGATGATTTGTTAGCTTGTTTGTTTTCAGCACCGAATAATATTCCATCGTTCAAGATCTGTCAGTGATGAATAATGCTGCTGAAAACACTCCCGTGCAGGATTTTGGCTCGACCTATCACTGTCAACTCATTTGGGTGAATACAAGGAGCGTGATGGCTGAATCCTACGGAAAGAGTCTGCTTTTGTAAGAACTACCCAACCATCTTCTAAAGTGGCTGTGCCATTTTGCATTCCCATCGGCAAGTAGTGAGAGTTCCTACTGCTCCTTTTGGTGTTGTCAGTGTTTGTGATGTTAGCCACTGTACTAGGTGTGCTGGGTGGGTTATCTCATTGTTTTAACTTGCAATTCCCTAATGACATAGGATGTTGAACACTATTTCATAGGCTTATTTGTAATCTGTACATCATCTTTGGTAAGATGTCTGTTCAGATATTTTGCCCATTTTTAAATTGAGTTCTTTGATTTCAACCCAGATGCTCTCGCTGAAGAATTCTACCAAACACTTAACTAAAAATTAACCCCAGGTCTCCCCAAACTTTTTCAGGAAATAAACAAGAAAGAAATGATTCCCATTTCATTTTATGAAAGCAGTGTTACTCTAATACCGAAATAAAGAAAAAAGCGTGTAAAAAGAAACTATAGATCAATTTCCCTTGTGAATATAGACACACAAATCTTTAATCAAATATTAATAAATAGACTTCATAAATATATTTTTTAAATTGTACACCATTACCACATCAGGTAAATTTTGGTGATAAGAGGTTGTGTCATTATTCAAAAATCATTCAATGAAATGACCATATTAACAGAGAAAGAAAAAGAAGAAAAACCACCTGAAACCATAAGTTGATAAAGAAAAAACCATTTGACAAAAAGTCAACACTAATTCACAATAAAAACTCTCAGAAAATTAGGAATAGAGATGAACGTCCTTGACTTGATTTAAAAAATGTACAAACAGGGGTGCGTGGGTGGCTCAGTGGGTCAAGCGCCGACTTTGGCTCAGGGCATGATCTCACGGTCCATGAGTTCGAGCCCCGTGCCAGGCTCTGTGCTGACAGCTCAGAGCCTGGAGCTGCTTCAGATTCTGTATCTCCCCCTCTCTCTCTCTGCCCCTCCCCCATTCGCGCTCTGTCTCTCTCTGCCTTTCAAAATTGAACAAATGCTAAAACAAATGTACAAATAATATATCATTATATTTAATGGTGAAAGACTGAATGTTTCCATCCACTTCACTCCCCCACCCTCCACTGAAGATCGAAAACAAGGCAAGGATGTCTGCTCTCACATTTATTCAACTTTGTTCTAGATGGTTTAACCCGTACAATAAGGCAAGAAAAGAAAATGAAAGATCAATGAGAAAGGAACAAAGAAAATGGTCCATATTTGCAGATAACATGATTATCTACATAGGAAACTGCAAAGAATCTACAAAACAACAAACAAACTCTCCTAGAACTAGTTAAATGAGTTCAACAAAGAAACAGAATAGAAGATAAATGTTCATAAATCAATTGCATTTCGATATACTAGAACCAAGAACCCTTGGACTGAAAGTAAAAACACAATGCCATTTATAACTGCTTATAATATCAGTTACTTCAGTATAAATCTAACAAAACGTGTACAGGAGTTATATGCTTAAAGTTATAAAGAGCTAATAAAAGAAAACAAAGTTGATGTAAAGAAATGAGGAATCATATAGTGTTTATAGGTTGGAAGGCTCAACAAAGTAAAGATGTTAATTTTCCCCAAATTCTTATACAGTTTTAACACAAGTACAATCAAAATCCCAGTAAGATTTTTTTTTGTAAAATTATAGATAATATTTTTAAATGTATATGGGGAAGCAAACAAAATACAATAGCTAAGAGAATTCTGAAAAATATGATAAAGTTAGAGGAATTATTTTATCTGACTGTAAGACTTATTATATAGCTACAGTAATCAGCTACCAGTAATATGTGGTACGGCAGAGGGATAACATATTTTTCAGTGAAATAAAACTGAAAATTTGGAAATAGCCCAATAGAAGTATAACCAATAGATTTAAAAAAAAAAAAGTGTAAAATCAGTTCAATGGAAGAAGAATAATCTCTTCAACAAATAGTGCTAATGTGACTGGATATCCATAGACAATAATAAATAAATAAATAAATAAATACATAAATAAATCAACCAACCAACCAACCAACCATGAACCTTGACTGATACAGAAACTAACTCAGGGGTGCCTGAGTGGCTGAGTCAGTTAAGTGTCTGACTTTGGCTCAGGTCATGATCTCGTGGTTTGTGAGTTTGAGCCCCACGGAGCCTGGAGCCTGCTTCAGATTCTGTGCCTCCCTCTCTCTCTCTGATCCTCCTCCACTCATTCTCTCTCATTCTCTCTCTCTCTCTCTCTCTCTCTCTCTGTCCCTCAAAATTAAACATTAAAAATTTAATTTAAAAAAACGAATTCAAATTGATCTTAAAATGATAATACTTATTTATTTATTTATTTATTTATTTATTTATTTTTCATCTTTATTTTTGAGAGAGAGAGAGAGAGAAAGACAAAGTGCCAGCAGGGGAGGGGCAGAGAGAGGGAGAAGCAGACACAGAATCCGAAGCAGGTTCCAGGCTCCGAGCTGTCGGCACAGGAGCCCGACGCGACGCGGGGCTCGAACCCACGAACCGTGAGATCATGACGTGAGCTGAAGTCGGACGCTTAACCGACTGAGCCCCCCGGGATCCCCAGAATGATAATACTGTTAGGAGACAATCTAGAAAGAAACACATAGGAGAGAATCTTCAGGGCCTAGCGTTCGCTGAGGAGTTCCTGGCGATGACACCAAAAGCGTGATACCTGTTTTAAAAACTGATAAACAGGACTTCATCAAAATTAAAACCTTTGGCTTTACGAAAGACCCAGGGAACAGGATGAAAAGATAAGCTGCAGACTGGGAGAATATATTTGTAAATCATGCAACGGACGATCCCTAGTACGGAGACTCCAGAGAGAACTCGCAAAACTCAACGAGTTAAAAAGAAATCCAATGAGAATATTGACCTAAGACAGGAGGAAACACTTCACCGAAGAAGATATGTAAATGGAAAACAAGCACATGCAAAGATGTTTCCCCATCATCAGCCATTAGGGAAATGCAAAATAACCCCCAAATGACAGATCACTGCTGATCTAGCGGACAGCACTAAAATGGCGATGAGGCTGTGGAAAAAATGGATCACCTTTCTGGGGGATCCACTGCTGGGGGGATCCACTGCTGGGGGGATCCACTGCTGGGGGGTCCACTGCTGGGGGGAACCTAAAATGATACACCCACTCTGGGAAACATTTTGAAATGTTCTTCGAAAACCAAGTGTGCAGGGGCGCATGGGTGGTCCAGCCAGTTGGCCGTCCAACTCTTGATTTCGGCTCAGGTCATGATCTCACGGTGCAGGGGATCAAGCCCAGTGTGGGGCTTACACAAACAGCAGCATCATGAATACCACTCAGAAGCAAAAAGGAAGCATCTCTTGATATAAGCAACAACCTGCTTGTTGAATCTCCTGACTCATGAATCTGCCTGAATCTCAATCAAAGGGTACAGACTCTGTGATTCCATGGAGATGACCTTCCTTGAAATGGCAAAATTATAGGCATTTATAGAAATGGAAAGCAGAGTAGTGTTTCTCATGAGTTAAGGAAGAGGTGTGTGTCGGGGGTGGGGGGGGGGGCAGGACACAAGTAGACGTGTTTATAAAAGAGTCCTAAGAGGAATCCTGTGGGGGATTAAATTGTGTCTCCATCGCATCGGTGTTGAGATCCTGATTGTGATACTGTACTCCAGCTTTATACGACGCTGTCCTTGGGGGGAAACCTGACCACTGAGATTTGCCCTTTTTGGCTACTCCTGGTACCCTAGCTCTCTCAGAAGAAGTAGCCTGGGCTAACCTGCTGAATACGAGTTACCCAAGGGGCGGTCACATCTGTCAACCTGGACAAGAGCTAGCCAGCTGCCAGACACAAGTCACCAGCCCAGGCTAGCTGGGTGACGACACTCGCTTGAGAGATCCCGATAAAGATCCGTCAGGCCAACCTAGTCCTACAGAACCAACCCACTGATCCAAAGATTTTTGAGCCAGATAAACACCGGTTATTTTAAGCTTTTAAGTTTTGTGATCATTTCTTACGCAGCAGGAAGTATCTGTTACGGAGGCTGAGCAGGGTGCCTGGGTGTTCCACAGTTTGTGAGCTGCACGCCCAGGACTAGAGGGAACAGCCTGTGTGTCCAGAAAGCAGTGGGACCCTCTGCTCTCTGGAGACACCAGCTCTGACACCATCATCTTCCTTGGATTGTGGTCACACACGTCTTCTGACCTGTGTCACTCTCAGCTGCATGCCAGAGATACAGTCTTTGATAGCTACGTTAACTGACGTTAATTTTTAAGACACTCATTTCTTCTGAATACATCCCGAGTCTGGAAGAAAATAAATAAACACTCCATCCCTTCTCATTTGGCTCAAAGTCCCCTTGGTAACTTGTCTGAACATTGCTTCCCTTTCTGGAATGTAGGCAACAATTCACGCTGGGGCGTTTCTTCTCTTCGCCCTCTCCTTTAATGCAGGGCCGGCCATGTTATAAAACTGTGGCTGTGAATCAGAGAGGCTGCTGTTTAGATACTGGCCCCACCACTAAATAACATGTCGCTTTGGGCAAGCCACTCAACCTCTCTGATCTTCATTTTGGCATTAGTAACCCTAAGCGTAATTATATCACACAATGTATGTGAAAGGATCTGAAGCTTTGCCTGGTAGAAAAACTTCAGAACTTCATTTCTAAGTCATGCGCCTGTTTAATCATCAGAGATGGAACTTTATGTTGATATTAGGATCCATCAACGAGAAGGAAGGGGGCACAGCAAATCAGGGGCCCTCTTGCCCAGCCCGCTGTTACCAACTCTCAGAGACTGGCTTCAAGAGCTTGGCCAAATGGTCTTTTATTTAAATTAAAACTGGAAACAACTGCCTTGCCTATTCTAGTGTGTTCTCTACTTAAGAAGGAGGAATGTGAAATTGCATCGCGGTCTCCTGCCAGCGATTGCTGTCTCCCCATCAGGCCCAGTGACCTGAGCCCCTGCTGCTGAAATGAGATGACAAAGGGACACAAATCAGTGACTCTTCCTGAAGGTGTGCAGGAAAGGCAAAACCTGCATTCATCTCCTGGATGACAGGAAATGCAAATTCCAAATTAGAGCTGGCACGTTCTCCACCACCACACAGGTCAACGCTGCCATCATCAGCAAAACACGGAACTTCTATTTGTATAAAAGGTCAATAGGGACAGACTACTTTCTATTTAAGTTGCCTGTGCTGTCTTCCTTTAGGTTCTTCTAGAAACAATTAGTGAGACCACAACTATGAAAAAGTTTATTTAGGAAATGAAGGCTGGGCGCCTGGGTGGCTCAGTGGGTTAAGCGTCCGACTTTGGCTCAGGTCATGACCTCACGGTCCGTGGGTTCGAGCCCCGTGTCGGGCTCTGTGCTGACAGCTCAGAGCCTGGAGCCTCTTTGGATTCTGTGTCTCACTCTTTCTCTGCACCTCCCACATTCGCACTCTATCTCTGTGTGTCTCTCAAAAATGAATAAACATTAAAAAAATTTTTTTAATAAAAAAAAAAGGAAATGAAGGCAACACCAGCAGGAAGACGAGGAAATGAAGGGGAGGGAAATCCGTAAAGGGTGCTTTGTTCAGTCAGCTACCACACTGAGGAACAGGCCATGAATCATGTGGGGAACTTAACTATAGTGGCCAAGGGGTGAGGGAGCTTTGGTATTTACACCCCACACCCAGCAGTCATTGTCTCAGAGCTGCCCCGGAAGATTCCAGGCCTCTCTAGCCTGCCAAGAACATGGACAAAGGAAGTTCTGGAAACCCAAGAGAAGCCCTCCCCAACAACAACAACAACAACAACAACAACAACAACAACAAAAACCACACAGGGATAGCTATGAGAATTTGCACTGGTGTGCCTAGATCAGACGGGATGAGGGCAGAACACGGCTGTGTTGGCTGTACCCACTAAACATTTTACAGGTAATTTTCCCTGGGTGACCTTTGTTCTTGAAGTTCTAGGCCCAAAGCTGCAACTTGACGTGAAGTATCCATTACATTTATTTTATGAACTTACATCGAAGTATTTCACAATAAAATAAACTATAAAAGTAAATAAAATGAAAGATGAAAACTAGACCCAAGTCACTGTATAGTCAGGCCAATTTGGAGTTAGTTAAAGCTCAATCATTAAGTTCCACCGGTAAAGGGGTGAGATTAAGGGGCAGGGGCGGGAAGGGAAGGGAAGGGAAGGGAAGGGAAGGGAAGGAAGACAAGGCAAGGCAAGGGAAGGCAAGGCAAGGCAAGGCAAGGCAAGGGAAGGCAAGGCAAGGCAAGGCAAGGGAAGGGAAGGGAAGGCAAGGGAA
>NC_064810.1:152241480-152402101 GCF_023721935.1 Panthera uncia
AAGGCAAGGCAAGGCAAGGGAAGGGAAGGCAAGGGAAGGGAAGCACATGAGGCATGAGGCATAAGGCACACACACAACTCTTGGTCATCCTCTCCCTGGGTGAAACATTTTCTTCACTTGATTTCCATGACTTCACTTTCTCTCCTGCCTTGGCCCCTAGCTTCCTAGCCTCTTCTTCCCTATTTCCCTTGCTAATTCATTCCCGTGTTCCCATTTTCTAAATGTTGCCATACGCCAGCACTCACCAATGACTCCGCTAACTCACGCATGGTGACAAATGAAACCAAGCACTTTTATGCCCCCCAAATCTACATCTAAACCACAGATCCTCCACCTGAGCCCAGATTAATACGGGAACATCTGAAACTTATCACGTCGGCAACCAAATCCACTATTCCACTCCCACACCTGCTTCCCTCACAGTTTTCTCTGGCTCAGCAAATGGCAACTCTATTTCCATGTTGTTCGTGCCCCCAAACCTTTGAGCCACGCTCAATTCTTCCGTATCTCTCGCACCCTATAGCAAATCCATCCATCAATTCCATTTCTCTTTAAAATACACCCAAAACTCTAGCATCTTCTCTTGTTAGCACCTGGTTATCACACTTATCACCCTACCATTTACCCCTCACAAAGGACCCACCGTGTGCTTTCTCACATTCAAGCCAGACTGCGTCACTCTTTGGCTGAACCTGCTCCCCCCGCCCCCATACTTTCCAGAGCATTCTACCGGCGCTGCAGGCCCTGCTTGATGTGTAGCTTTTCCTCCATAAGCTCATCTCCTCCCTCTGTCTCCTTCACCTCACCAGCTTGCTGGTCCTTGACTCCTTTAATGAAACAGTCACCCTCCGTCACCCTTTCAACTTGTTTCCTCTGCTTAAAATACCTTTTCCCTCAGAGCCACACGAGTTCTGTTCTTTTGATCTCTTACCCCTCTTTCAAGGAAGCCTTCCTTGACCACACGACACACAATAATACTCCCAACCCCAACCTGAGTCCTCTGTATTCTTACACTTCTTTATTCTTCTTCATACCATTTACCGGCTTCTACCGTTGTACTACGCGTCTTACTTTTTTATTTCTTTACCGTCACACTTCCTTCATTAGAACGTGGGCAGCGTCTGTCTCTTTTAGAAATTCTAGAAATTCTCCTAGAACTTAGGTGTTTCAAAAATATTTGCTGAGTGGGTGAATAAATATAAAATGCTCACTAGGTCCCTATCATAAAATTTTCTAGTTAAGTTGCACGAGCTCTGAGAAATGGAGAGTTATCTCTTTCCCCACATTTACAGTCCCTGGCCCAGAGTGGAAGCTTAATAAATGTTGGCATTGGAGGTTAGAATCAGCAATTGATAAAGCAGCCCTGAGCTAAGCTAAACAATTTTTCCAAATAGCTTGGTTCCGTAGTAGGGACGTGCAGTGAGCCAAACGGATTACGCTTCCTGCTGTGTATTTGCTCGGACGGTATGTGGCGACACGGAGCAGTGTTTATTTTTCTTAATTAACATAAGCAAAAGAAACCACTTGAATGACACCAGTGAGTGTCAGAGTGTCAGGCAGCTTTTCACTGGGCTGAATTTTTCTCATCAGTTTTGAATATTATTCTCATTCTTGCCTTCATCAACCGCCACCCCTTTTTGGATTCCCCAAGAGCTCTCTGGGGCAAAGAGTTTCTCTGGGGCAGTCAGTTTCCTGCTTTGGGGAGACGATCCTGACCGGCCGGTCAACCTGGACAATCCTCCAAGTGAAATCAGCCATGACAAGGATTTGCTCTGAACCTGCCACGGTCACGCTTCCAGGAGCAATGTGTAGCCACCACAGATGCCACACTACGGCCCATTTCCACGGGGGCAGGCCCCAGCTTCCAAAGGAGGAACTAGGATGTTTATTCCACCAGTCAGCTCTTGCAACTGCCTGATATGAAAAATCACCTTTTCCCAAACCGGGGAGGAGCTGGCTTTTCAGATGCAATGTTACTGTGCTCTCTTTGGAGAGAAGGAATTGGATTGTCAACCTATCTAAGCGTCAGAAGACTTTGTTCCTAGATCATAAAGGAAAAACATATTAGGAATCTGTGCTTTGGCATTAGGCTGCAATAAAACAACTCTAATTAGGGTGGTAAAAAGTATCTTATGCTCTGGGAGGGAAGTATTTGGTCTAATAGTACGTTCCCAAAGGGTCAGCCCCAGTGTTTTCATTTAGACTCTGAAATCGAAATTACTTGCTTTAATGTTGATGGAAAAACAAAACAAAACAAAAAAAAAAGTGTGCGGTCGTGAAAACCCCTCTGTGCTGGCAGTCAAAAAAATCTGACTCTAGTTCTGGCCCTCCCACTAAATAAGCCACATGTCCCTGAAGGAGGAGGAAGGCCGGCCTTGGACTTATGCGGACCTCCGTTTAATCCTGATTCCATAAACTCGAGAAATAGAACCGGGCCTCTGTCCTCAAGGCCTACTTGAGATTTCCTCTTGCAGGGCCTTAAATATCTTGCAATATATCCTAATCCGCCTGTGACCTGATCACCTCTAGCCACGGGTAGGCCACCTCTCCTAAAAGGGATTGTGAGCCATCTGCAAAGTTTCTGTCATTCTCATCTTTGCAGCCCTAGCACTTAGCTTAATAGAGAATGTCGCAGATAATAGATGCTCATCAAACAGTTGCAGGTTTTTAATGTAAAATGTCCATTTCCACAAGCGATCTCCTTTGTGGTTCCCTGCAGCCCTGAAACGTGGGCGTTCTTGTTCCCTTTCTACAGATGGGGAGGCTCCTGTCATGTGCTTGCAAACCTGCCAACTAATCAATGATCTTATTAGTAGGGTTCACATTCAAGTCTTCTGCCTCCAGATCGAATCTTCTTCCTGTGGTTGCAGAGGCCTGTGGGCTGACTGAGACTCAGGCTCTGCGAAGGGCTGAACCTTCCAGGGAGGGATCGCCGTGTTCAGGTCCCCACGCGGCAGCTGTCCCTGCCACCTCTTGTGGCATCGACAAGCCCTGGAAACTGAGGGCTCTAATCCCTCCACTGCAGGTTGTGCCTGAACTGCACTGTGTGGGTCTCAGGCTAAGAGCCAGGGGCCTGAAAGACACACAGCCTTGTGCTTAGGACATGATCTCTCCTTCCTGCCTGGAGAGACAAAGCAAGATTTCAGTTTTCACACACACCGTGTTGACTAGGATGGACTTTTTGTTCTTGTTTCCAGAGCATATGAAGGATGTTCTCTCCGGGATCCTTCTCAGACTCTCATCAAACTCTTCTCTCAGGTTTTTGGCCCGTTGCAGCGGGACTGGCTCTGAACCACCAGCTTCTAAGGCTGAGTGTGGCCACCTCGTGGTCGTAGGCTAAGCTCTCCCTGTGGGCGGTGGGGGGGGGTGGGGGGGCGTGGAGGTTCCCAACAGATTTGTCTGTATCTACCCGCTAACACACCCTATCCTCTGTCAGAGGAGGTGTTCCTGGGGTGCTTTCGGGCCTTTCCCATCACATCTGGTCCATCACGCCAGACTTCTGATGGGTCCCTCAAACTCTTTTTTTGACATTTATTTATTTTTGAGAGACGAAGTGAGACAGAGCACAAGCGGGGGAGGGGCAGAGAGAGAAGGAGACACAGAATCCCAAGCAGGCTCCAAGCAAGCGTTCAGCATCGAGCCTGACGCGGGGCTCGAACCCACGAACCGTGAGATCATGACCTGAGCTGAAGTCGGTCACTTAACCGACTGAGCCACCCAGGCGCCCCGGGTCCCTCAAACTCTTTAGCTCCCTTGAGACAACGGCTTCTTAGACTGAGGATCCAAGCCTAGAAGTGGAGAAGGGAGAGTAGCTACAGATTCAGGGCCTCCCGCCTATGGGTCAGGGAAGCTCCTTAGACCCAGGTTTATGGCATCTCTTCTTCTAGGGCTTTCTCCACTACTCAATACAGCAGACCCAGGTACCCAAGCCTCTGCTCAGATCATCAGGCAGGGTTCCCTCCTCTTGCGCGTGTACGCCCCCTGCCCCGGGCATGTGCTTTTGTGCATCTGTGTCTTCCAATATGTGTGGACTGTCTCAGGGCACAACAGTACTCAAGAAAGTGTGCTAGCTACTGTTTGGAGCTGGGCCTCCAAAGCCACCTGCTCTGGAATCTGTGGAGCCAGCTCTGTCTCAGCAGGTGTTTTCATCCAGCTCAGTACAGCACATCTCCCTGTGGTTCAGGCCGCCCCAGGCCTGGAAGCTTCTCCATGGGCTGTTACCAAGACAACCTGGCACCGTAGACGTTTTATAACCAGCTCCATGATGAGAGAACGTCCTTGTTTGTTTGTATGGCTGGTTTATAGGACTCAGCACAGAATTTAGCAGAGATCCTCAAAGGTCATGAAGATGGACCGGAGCTATCCCTCCTCTTCAGTCCTGTTTGGGGGGATTCTGGGTTCCCATGACAATCTGTGTCCTTTTATCACTACACCCACCGTGCCACAGACTTTCGGGGACACCACTTCCGGACGGACCTAATGTAGTAGCTGTTGACCCCGGGGCATTCCCGCCACCCTCAAACGGCACAATAGATGGTGGGCACAGGGTGTGGCTCTCTTAGTAGGTAGGAGGAAGTGGAAAGAAATCGCCACCCGCAGAAGCAGGACCTCAGGTGTACAACATTGTGTGACCTCACCCCTTCTAGCTGAAGCAAGCTAAGGCATTGATGGGGCACTCACTCAAAGTTAGGGCCAACTTCAAGATACGCGGTGATGGATCAGTAGGCCTCCAGAGCAACGCAAACCACCACAGAAGCCCAAGTGAAAGATAAACAAGACCCATGAGGGACCTATGGAGGCAGGACACGCAGGGAGCATTTTCCAAGAGCACGACATCAGGACAGAGTCCTAAAGCATGAGCAGTGTTCAGGAGGAGAAGAGCACTTTAGGCGTGGAGAATGGCTGTTTCTAAGCTCTTGCTGCGTTCGGGGTGACCCAGTCATTCCTGAGCTAACATCAAAGTAACGACCGCACTTTGTATGGTGGGGCGTGAGAGACACCACTCTCCTTGTCAGAGATTCCGTTCCCCCATTCGGCCGGCAGAGTGTACCCCTTACCCTTCTGGCTTATTTGGGTTCCCTAGAGGGGCCTGAACTGGAGAGCCTCGCCAGATGGTGGCTTAAAGGGGTGAACTTAGGTGAAATACGTCAAGAGGTAAAAGAACCCAATGGGGTTACCCAAAGGTAACCCAATGGGTAACCCAAAGGTTACCCAAGGTAACCCAAGAGCCAAGCAAAACTGTGGCCTCAGCAGAAGAGGAACTTCAACCTGATCTCATGAGGACCTCTGCAGCCTGCAACGGGCCACAGAGTCAGTCTTTATCACGTGGAGACAAAGGGGCTGCCATTTTTGACTCTTCGGCAGTCGACCGCTCACCACATTCTGACTCGGAAGAGGAAGTGTCAGGTAAGGTGGCTCCTTTAAGGCCAAGGGCAATTCTTTAGAGGAAGGAGTGTCTGTGGAAGGGCTACGAGGAAGTGCTCCCAGGAGCTGGGGAAAGGGTGTACCTGCCGGGGAAGTGGATCTAGATGGGGCACTGACGGTTTCCCTGACAAGTTTATACCTCAGTGAGACACAGAAGAGGGTGAGAGGGACCCAACTGCCCCATAAAGTCAGCCAGACTCCTCTGCACACCTGCATTTGCCCCCTAGAAGAGGAGTAAACACATGAGCTCAGTTTGAAACAATGGTCAAAACCTGCTGGTCGGAAGCCTGTTTTCTATCTCCCCGCCCCCCCTTCTGCTCCTGCCAAGGCTTTGCCTTTTGGATCCTAAGCTCGGTTCTCATTTCTGAATCAAATCTAAGTGTATTCCTCCAGGCTACCACTGGACTGGTTCCTTAAGCTTCCAGCGCCCCATGGGTAGAGACTGGCAGCCTTAACCTCGGGACCTCAAAACTTCATCCCCTGTCCAGGCTACTAATCAAGAGTGCCCTCCACGGTCTCTCTCAGGCAGAAGTGACAGGCCCGATTACTCATCCGGAAGTTCACAAGAGATTCATACAACAGTCTCTACCATCATGCCTGGAAATTAGTCACTTACAGTCTTTTATCTCATGGACACCAACCCGAAAGTATTGTTTTCACCTTAAAAAGAAAAGGCTATTTTTAGCTCGCAGGGGGGGACTGGATGATGTGTTCTACAGTTGTCAACTGTCTTTTAAAATGTATGTGGCACGCTGGAACTCATAAATATTTAAAAGGACTAAATAATTATCTAAAGCTCCCCAGTCTGCTTTTGAAAATTATCATTTCCACAGGGAGCAGGGGAGCATTTGTTCTTTGTCAACTGTCCAGACAGAATTATCATATTTGAAAACTTGGCCCTCCTGTTTGTTGCTGTTTTTGTCAGTTTTGACTCACCATCCGGTCCCCCTTTTAGATCTCCCCGCTGGTTTCAATGCCACGAATGTGGCATGTGAGCCAAAATACCTCCATCAGAGGCTCTTCCAGATAGAGGGTCTGAACATCGGGGAAGCTGCTAGAGCAAGGTCAGAGGCAGGGGTCAAAGGGTAGAACCCAGAGCACATGCGGGCTCTTCCTGAGCGGTCAGGGAGTCTCCTGGACAAAAGGAGTGTGGTCATGGCTCAGCTAGCCGTCCGCCATATTATTAGAACATGTCTACAGGATAAGAGATTTCTCTGGATGGAAAAAGATAGCAATGTGGGGAAATCGCAATGGTAATTCTGTCTTGGCCACTTGCTGTGTAACTTTCGGGTACTTATTGTAAAGCAAGGCTCATAATGGTGATTTTGCAGGTTTATTGTGAGAATTAAAAGAACGTTTTAATTTTTTTTAGTGTACTTAATGTGTGTTTATTTTTGAGAGACAGACAGAGAGAGAGAGAGAGAGAGAGCGCATGAGTGGGGAGGTGCAGAGAGAGAGGGAGACAGAATCAGAAGCAGGATCCAGGCTCTGAGCGGTCAGCACAGAGCCCGACGCGGGGCCCGAACTCACGCGAGATCACGCGAGATCGTGACCTGAGCCGAAGTGGGCTGCTTAACCCACTGAGCCACACATGCGCCCAGAGAACGTTTTAAGAATTAGATGCAATTCAGAGTCCAGTACCAATCAATTAGAAACTCAACACTTGGCAACGGTTCTAATTTTTGTCTTATTCTTATCCACTCTTTTAAATGACGTAACCTTTAAAATCATCTCAGGGGGAAAAGAAAGGTTTTTAAATATATTTTATATAGTGTTACCCTCTTTGGCGTGGTGAACATTTTGAAAAATTTTCCATTTCCCTGCTCTCACCATTATTAACATGTATTATAATTTAGGTCTAGGACACGGATGGGCCTCAGGCTAACGGAAATACGTAGAGATGAGTGGACAGCAATGCATAGTACTTGGGTCTGCACCTGTTTTTCCTGTCTTTTCTATTTCCACGTTATGTCTCAGAGAAGGAATATTATTTGATAGTAGCAAATACTCCTCCTGAATTTCTGCTTCCAAGTTGACGCGCATCTGAAAAGAAGATCACCGAGACTGGCAGAACTGCAAATATTCAGGGTTTTGTTCCTGAGAATATGAAAGACAATATATCATGAAGGTCCTCCCAATAAAAAACACCCAGAAACATTTGGATGAAAAATAGTAAACACGCTTTTAACGTACAGCACGCTCTAAAGAATGCAGGGAAAATACCGAGGTAGCACAAATGAAGAAGAATCTGAAATCGGACATGCGTAGGCGCTGAGGTTTCTGCCACTTTGGGGGCAAGTGAAATCTCAGTAACAGAGTTAGAGTTTGAACAGCCATATATGGGTACGAGAAAAGGACGTGGGCAGATACTAAGATTCCCGTATTAAGCATGTGATGCTGAAAATGTCTCATCTTCAGTAATAAGACAGACTCGATTCTCTTTAAATGGCACCTCAGAGATAAAGGAAAGGGGGAAAAAAATCCCATTTTGCTGTGAATTCTGAACAAAGGAAAAGAAAAAAAATCCCCTAAGACTTTCTTTTATTATTATTTTTTTTCTTTCTTTTTTTTTTTTTTTTTTTTTTTTAGACAGGGGAAGAGGGAGAGAGAAAGAGAATCCCAAGCAAGTTCCATGCTCAGCATGGAGCTCAAGGTGGGGCTCAATCCCATAACCCTGGAATCATGACCTGAGCCAAAATCAAGAGTCAGGCACCCAACTGACTGAGCCACCCAGGCGCCCCTCCCCTACGGCTTTGTAAACATAATTCCCTGCTCATAAGGGCTTAAGTTTGAAATCTGCAATGTCTGCATGGCCCAGAAAACCCTAGGCTAATAAATTTAGACAAAAGATAGCCCCAGGCTGGTAATACCTCAGGAGGATGGGGCAGAGGCATCGATCTTAAGGATTCTTCAGAAAACAGAGCCTGTGGCAAAGGACTTATGGGCCACCATTTGTTTAGGGTGACTGAGTCCAAGGGGAGTCAAGCTAGAATTAGCAAATGATGGTAGGCTGTTGATGGGGGCGACTGCTTACTTGATCCCACAGGAACCATAGAACTACATCCTATCAGTGTCTATAATCCCTTATGGGATTAAGAAACCTTGAGAAAACCATCAGACAAACCCAAAATAAGAGGAATTCTAGGGGCACCTGGGTGGCTCAGTCGGTTGAGCGTCCGGCTTCAGCTCACGTCATGATCTCATGGTTCGTGGGTTCGAGCCCCACATCAGGCTCTGTGCAGACAGCTCAGAGCCTGGAGCCAGTTTCGGATTCTGTGTCTCCCTCTCTCTCTGCCCCTCCCCTGCTCATGCTCTGTCTCCCTCTGTCTCAAAAATAAATAAACATTAAAAAAAATTTTTTTTAAAAAAAGAGGAATTCTAAAAAATGCCTGACTAGTACTCTTTAAAACTCTCAAGGCCATCAAAAACTGTCAGTCTAGAGGAACCCAAGGAAGCATAATGAGTAAATACAAGTGGTCCCCTGAATGGGATCTGAAATAGCAGAAGGGCATTGGGTAAAAAACTTATGCACTCCAATTGAAATGTGGAGTTTACTTCTTAGTAATATACCAATGTTTTTTTCCTTAGTTGTGACAAGTATGCCACAAGTAGAGAAACCATCATAATACATGACATTGGTAGTATCCTCAGAAGATTATTGCTTTAACAGGGGGGTATGTTAGCCCTAAGATAAAAACTGGACTCACCATAACAAAGTTTGAAAGAAGCCTGGAAATGAATATACTGGCCCCAAGTGACCACATGGCCAGAACAAAGTTCAATAGTATTTAGAAGAATACAACCGATTCCAGCATCCAAAACATGTAACATTTCAAGTTTCCAAAACCCAGTCCAAAATCCCCAGGCACAAAAAAACACCAACAGACTCCCATAACTAGTGGGGAAAAAAAATCAATCTCTAGAAATAGACCCAGAAATGACATAAAGATTACAGAATTAGAATATAAGTATTCATGAGGCAGCTATTATAAATCAGCAATCATGCTGATTTGAATCTATATTCAAGAAGAGAGAGAAAAGCATGAAAATGGTGAATAAAGATTAGATGAAACACACTCATTCCTGGGAAAGTGCAACTTATTAAAAGTAATGCGAAATTTAAAGAAAAATGCAATAGTCCTATGACTAGTAAAGAAAATTAATCTGTGATTAAAAAATACATTGCTTCCCACAAAATATACCTGGCACAGGTAGTTTCACCAGTAAATCTTATCAAATATATATGGAAGAAACAAAAAACCATCTCATGGATACTCTTTCAGTGGGGAGACAGAATTTCCCAGATGTTTGTATGAGACCTGCCTGAACTTGATATCAAAGCCTCACGAAGACATTAAGAGACAGGAACATTCTCTTCTATACACATAGATACAAAGAATACTGAAAGCTTGTTAATGATAGCAAATAATCTATATGTATGTATATATGTACATATATGTACATATGTATATATATGTGTGTTCATATAATATATATATATATATATATTTGTAATTTGTCTCTGTATTTATATTTCTATCTGTATCTATGGGTATATCACGGCTAAATTTAAAACATTCCAAAAATTTAAGTTTGGTCTAACATCCAAAAATATATTGATGTAATTTTCCATGTTAACACGATTAATGAAAAATATGATACGAATACTCAAAAGAGATGCAAAAAATCCATCTATTAGAGAAAGCTCTTGGCAAGCTATAGATAGAACATTGGTTAATCATACTTATAAAATAACAATTGTGAAGAGAAACTTTAGATGCAATGGTCACTTGCATAAAACATTTCTTTCAATAGAAGAGAAGAAAGGGCATTTATGCCCACCCATCCACACCATTTTTATTCAATGTTCTATAGCGTCAAGAAGAGCTAAGACAATGCTGGAAGAAGGACACGGGGAACAAAGAAGAAAGTATAAGGACTTCCCTTACCAATTTGCAAGAGTTATAATATAGCCACAGTAATTAGGATATCGTATTATTAGCATCAGGTAGAAAAACAGAGCCTGTGAACTGAATGACTGTGCATAAACAGACTTACAAATATACGGCCACTTGATTTGGACAATGGCAGTAACTCAGGAACAATGAAGGAAAAGACAGCGTTCAATAATGATGCTTGGAAAATCGAACACCCATGTGGATAGAAAAAGTCTTGCTCCCTATTTCACAAGTGATAAATAATACACCTCAAGTGGATTCTACCTCTAAATGGAAAAAGGCAAAAAGTAAATTTGCGAGAATATAACACAGAGGAACGTGTTTATAACATTGTCTGAGAACAGAGGTTTAAATGAAACTAGAAAAATACCAACCCTCAGGAAAAAACAGGGCTACATTTAAATTGTCAACTTTCGTTTATCTTCAGAGTCCAACTGAAACAATTAAAAAGTAAGCCACACTAACAACGTTAAAGACAAACTTTGTAGGAAGTGAACAGTTTCTAGGTGACTACGCCCTGCCCACATCACATGATGAGCTATGGACCACGGGAGCAGACAGAGGGACAGGCCTGATGGATCACCCCCAGGAGGGGAAGAGACACTGTGGCGATGCCTTTGACATTACGTTTGTACTGGAATGAACTGAAAAATTAGAAAACCAAAAAAGCCACAAAGTGAAAACAGGCCAAGGGGGGTGGTGCAGAGAGAGCCAGAAAGAATCTGTAGGCTCCAGGCTCTGAGCTGTCAGCACAGAGCCCGACGCGGGGCTCGAACCCACGAACCGTGAGATCATGACCTGAGCCGAAGTCGGACGCTCAACCGACTGAGCCCCCCAGGTGCCCCAGTATATAACTTTTCAATGTCTAGCAGAAATGCATTAGTATACATAAGGATATACAGGCACGAAAATATTTATAGCATTTTTTATCTTGATAGCCACAAACTAGTAACTGCACAAATATCCACACAATCCAAATGGGAAGTCAGTGGAACACGACACAACAATAAAGATGTTAAGCCACACCTCTGTGTTAAAAGACAAATAAATGCAAATCGATATGAGCCAAATAACGCAAACGACTCAGATTACTACTGGATCATTCCATCATGTAGAGCTGAAAAACAGAAAAAACTAACACTCAGTGTTAGAAGCCATGTTACTCGTAGACTTTGGAGAGGAGACAAAGGAACGTTTGGGAGAGAATATGAAGGAAGCTTCCGGAATTCTCAATATTCTACTCCTTAAATTATTTCTCTAACAAAAATTTATTGAACACATACTTATATGCTTTTCTATGTGAACCTTCTATGTTGACAACGGTGAAATTTTTAAAAGAATGTCTGATCCAGTGTAGAATAAAGAAAAATTGGAACAAATGTAAATGCCCTTCAATACGTTGGTGATGAATAAATTTATGGTGCAGAGCTAATATGGAATAATATCCAGTCATTTAAAACACTGTGATACTAACATAATTTCACTGAAGTGGAACATATGAAAAGATATAAAATATAATAGGATTCCTCACCCTCCCCCCCCCCAAATATTTAAAATCATGACTCCTTTTCAAATTACTTTTGGATAGAGGTAACTTCCTTTCCCACCTCTAGCAGCCTTTGGTTTGAAATCTCGGAGCTGGCCCCAAACACGGGGACAGGCAGAGACTGAAGTAAGAGGGGGCCACTCCAGGCTGGCAGGTGACCGGTTTAAGCAGCCAGGGAACTTACCGGGCTTGTGGCGGGGCCGAGAGACACGTAGATGTCACAACGGCAGCCAGAATCTTAAGGTTTCTATAGAGGCCTTAACGGGGCTCAGTCACATATATCCACCACACGAAGGATCTAGAACACCACCTCACTGCCCCCCGGCTGCATCCTCGAACACAGTCCCCGCTGCGGAAGGGTGGGGCGGAACCTACATTCCAAGGACAGGGGAGGGGGTTGGGAGCCCCCATTCAGCTCACAAGTCATTTAGGGGTCTTGTCCTCTCGACGACCTTCCCGTGAGTCAGCTCAGAAACGCATTTTCCCTGTTTTCAGTAAATTGCTTCTATCAGATTAACTAATGACCTTTCTAGCCAGAAAAGTTCCCCTTTCTTTGTTTAACCTGGGAAAGGCAGTCAAGGCTGCAGAACACCTGTAACATTCTGTAACATTCTTGTGATTTACCGATACTTCAAAGCCTTCTTTTGTTTATCTAACTTGGTTACACTGGGCAAAACACGCACCTAATAAAGGGCCTGATCTGGGCTTTACCCTAATGGTGGACTCTTGTAATAGGCTAGAAATAAAACTTGCACTGGCAGACTGATCATCGGTATTTTCTGGCCAGGTCTCATTTCAGTTCAGTGGGGATAATGGAGATTTTGCTCATCTATTATTCAGAGGAGAAAGCAAATAGCAGAAAATACACACACACACACACACACACACACACACATACATATATATAATGATCATATTTACATAAAATAAAATTATATTCATAGATATACACAAGTACTTTCAGGTATATGAGTACAAATATGCAGTGAAATCCGTCCAGATTCCAGTTTAGGCAGCACTGCTTGGAAATTAGATGGAGAAGGAGGGAGGGTTGGCTCTCTTCCCGTCACTTAGCCATTTGGGACCAGACGCGCCCCTCAGCCAACAAAGTCTACAGTACAGCTAGGTGTTTCTTCCGATGACCACTCCTTCCCCACCCCATGCCAGACCACCTGCTAGGATAAAAAAGCCAAGCCTGGACCCCAAAGGGATTCAGAAAGATGTCAGGTTTGTAGAGAAGCAGACAAGAAACTTGTCACGTCAGTTTCCCATTGTTGTGCGATCACAGCCGCCTCACAACTCTGATGATCAGGCTGAAGTAGAAATAGGTCACTACATGTCCTCTATGAAACGTACAACATAGAGAAATAAAAGTTTGAATAAAGGCTGAAGGTGATTTCCGTGTGGATCTAAGTGAGAATCATCCAATGCGGATCAATAAGGTTTTAAAAATATTCAGCGGGTCACTGTTGGTATTTCCCAAAACTCAGGTTTCATGGCTGAGAACATGGCTCAATACGGGAAAGCATGCACGTAACTTCGAGCCCTGTGTTTCCATTCCTCAGGTCACAAAGCCACAGACTCAGAACCAACTGCCAAGCAAAGGGATGGATGAAAAGCAAAAAACAAGGGACCGTGGGGGCCAGAGGCAAAAACTGTCTTACATTCTTTTCCCGGGAATGCCCTGCCCCATGTGAAGAACAGATCTTCACATCTGCCCTATTTTACCTCATATTAAAGAGCAATGGGAAGTGTGTGGTTTCTCATTTAAATGTTCTCCTTTATTAATGGCATCCATCGGTATTGGCCTGAGCCATTTGTTGCTGGGTTCTCTGAATCCCGGGGAACAAAGTGGGGGGGGTGGGTGGGTGCAGAGCTCCCAAGGGAATTTTCCCAGAGTGCCCTGGTCCTGGTAACCAAACCAGAGCTGGGGGGGGGGGAGCGGGGGGCACTGTGGCTACAGCTGTTCTAAATCACCAACACCTGTGTGTGCGTGTGTGTGTGCATGTGTGTGTGTGTATTTCAAATCAGTTTCAATGTTGTTTTCCTCTTAATACTGCCTCCTAGCCCCAGGCTTCCCAGTGAGAAAGGATCAAATTGGTTGTGAGCTTGCAACACAGGGGGGGTCAGGCTTGCCAATCACACAGCAATGAGAGATCTAGATGGTTCTTTATAGGGATTGCTAAGACCCGTCTTGGGTCATAGAGAGAGAAGAACCAGAAAACCAGGCACCAATCTATTCTCTAGAGAATTCTGTTATGTTTTTTTTTCTTCTGCTTCTCAAAAACAAGTCTGTAAAAAACATGTAACTTTTTCAAGTTTTAAAACTATGACATGTTGATCGTAGAAAATAAGAAAGTAAAGGTCTAGATAAGAAAATAAATATGGCCAGGGTGCCTGGGTGGCTCAGTTAGTTAAGTGTCCGACTCTTGATTCCAGCTCTGGTCGTGATCAACGGTTCCGTGGGTTTAAGCCCCTGTCACGCTCTGCATTGTAGTACGGAGACTGCTTGGGATTCTCTCTCTCTCTCTCTCTCTCAAAACAAATAAACTTAAATTTTTTTTAATAAAATAAAAGGAACATGGTCTATAAATCTAACACCCACACAGATCTATTGTTCATGCATTAAATATATTTCTTTTCAGTTTTTGATCTATTTAATCTTTCTGTAGATAATCTATAGATATCTATCGAACATAGCATCTATATATAATCTATGTTGCTACTCCTTACCAAGGTACAAACTAAGACTATTTAGAGAGCTCAGCCTTCCTTTCTTCTCCATTTCTGTCCCATATACGTGTGTGTGTGCACTTCTGACTTATTCATGACTCTGTTATTTTATCCCTGTGCATTTTTAACTGCGCCTGCCACAGTTGCCTCTTTATCGCTCTTTTATAGCTGCCCCAGATCCTGCTATCATTTATTTATTGAAGTTGCAAAATCTTTCTCAGAATCCTTACAGAAGACTTCATAATTTAAAAATAAAATCAACCCCATTTCCAAACATCCATCTCCCTGGCCTTCCTATCTGCTCTCGGTTCTGGCAGAATAATTCTCAATGTAAGGTCACATTGACTAAGGTCACCTCCAGGTGTCATTGCCTCTAGAGCCTTATATTTCTATCGTTTAGAAATCCTCAAAGCTCACTCTGTCCCAGGCTTTCTTTCAACGTCCATCGTATAGGGCCTGAGAACCATGCTAAAACAGTAGCTCTCAAAGTGAGGTTGCCAGGCCAGCAGCCGTAACGCCTTCCAGATAATTCTGACACCCACTAAAGCTTGGGCAAAAAGAATATTCAAATATATATTTCACTGGTTCTTAAAATGATGGACTTCGACCTCTATAAACAACATTTGAGGGCTCTCATTCACTCAAGTGAAGGCAGTAAGGCTCAAAAAGGATGTAGAGACTGATTCAGGAAAATGCTGGACCCAGGACTCCCCTCAGTGTCGGTTCGCACCGTTCCATGCTGCTTACAGTGCAAGTCTCCAGTCTAGAGTCAAGAGAAGTACCTCTCAATCCACGGGAGACTCTTGGTCATGCAGAGCCCCCACCGAGACAACCCTCTTCCGCAGGCTTTCTGACCAGAGAACGGAAACTCCCACAAATACCAGAAAGTTACCAAAAATGACCCTTACTCTGTTTGTTTGGGGGGTATCTTTGGAAAGTTCGTTATTATCTTTACTTCTTGATTACCTCCTTTATTTCCCTCTCAGCCACTGAGATGTTGATTGCAAGATTGGGCAGGGCAAGATATGTGTCTTCTGTGCAGCAGTAGTAATAGATATCATAACATAATTACTAAGAAAAACACAGATCACAAGGAAATTTAGACAAGAGGATATTTGTGAAGTGTGCCAGGCACTTTTATATGCTGCTTAGAGGTTTCAGGATTGGTTCAACCATGCTTGAGGGAAATTTTAAGAGATGTATCATAATTTTAACTATGATACCGTAAATACTTTTCTTAGAATTGTTCTGAGACAAAATACTTCCATATATGCACGTGGAGGCATAGAACAAGGATGTTCTGTGCAGGCTTTTTTGTTTTAAATGTTTATTTATTTATTTTTTGAGAGACAGAGAAGAGAGCAAGCAGGGGAGGGGCAGAGAGAGAGAGGGAGAGGGGGAGAGAGAGAGAGAGAGAGAGAGAGAGAGAGAGAGAGAAAGAGAGAGAGAATCCCAAGCAGGCTCTGCATTGATAGTGCAGACCCTGACTCAGGACTCACATCCATGAACCTTGAGATCACGACCTGAGCCAAAATCGAGTTGGACACTTAACTGACTGAGCCATCCAGGTGCCCCTGTGCAGGTATTTTTTTATAAAGGCAACAAAGAAGCAGGATAACTGTTAGTAAACTAAAGTAGCTTCATCTTAAGGAATAGTATCCACGATACAATTGAATGAGGTCTTTTGTATATATTTTGATAGGAAAAACTCTTCAACACATACTCCTGCATTAGAATCCTTGAAATTTGTACCAATCTACTTGAAATTGATTACATGTCTATATTATACATCGTATGTGTATGATAACGTGCAGCATTTGATAGGGACACATATAAAAAAGAGAAATAGTGGTTGATTCACTGGAGAGATCTGGAATCAGGAGGACTCTGCTTCGATGTAGTATTATTTTTCAAGCTTGACGCTTTCATGGTGTACTTAGGGAACTAAAATAAATTTAAGGGGCACCTGGGTGGCTCAGTCAGTTGAGCGTCTGACTCTCAATTTCAGCTCAGGTCACAATCCCCTCCTGGGATTAAGCCCCACGTCAGGCTCGGCACTGAGTGTGGAGCCTGCTAGGGATTCTCTTCTCTTTCTCTCTCTCTCCCCCCCTCTCCCTGCCCTCTTTCTTCTCTCTCTCTGAAATAAGAAAAAATAAATTAAATACATTTTAAAAAGCAACTCTTCTCCCCCTCAAAAAAACTATGCTGTATCAACTTTGGTTAGGGAGACACAAAGACAGGATGAAATGCTCGTGCCCTGTTGTCTTAGACTCAAGAATGCCTCTATACATCTCATTGAGAAAGTCCCCATGTTCCCAGTCGAGAGGTCAGTCCCTTCCCAGTGTATGCAAATACCTCTGCATATTTCTTGTGCTCTTCTATTTATTCTGAAGGTGTACAGACAGCATTCTAGATAGTCTCAAATGCCAGAGGATTTAGTCCATCTTTAGCAAGGTGGGTGGAATCTTCACGTCATGCCAGAAGTGGCCCTCCGCCCAAGGAACCTCAAGCTTCCTATTAGATCAGCTACAGAAAACATAGCTGCGTATATACACATTGGAAATCCCTCCAATCTACCTTTTCATCTTTGAAGTACTTACATCTTTGTCTCTCTTCCTCTTTCAGACCTCCACAGGCTCGCTTGTCCCACCTCCCCTTACTCTAGGACTTCTGGGAAAAAAATACAGCATAGCACAACAGATCTGAGCTTTGGAATCCAAAATCCCAGCTCCTATAATGATCAGCTTTGTGACCCGGGGAAAGCCAAGTTCTCGGAGCTTTACCTCCTTCATCCAGCAACTGATGACAATGTCGGTCTGGCACACGGTAGACACTTAATATTTTCTCCAGACTATGTTCCTCTAGCCCAGGCCTCATATCACTGACAGATCCCTTCCTGAAGCATCACTTATTAATTTTCTACTCAAAGACTTCCAGAACCTACTTGCTGTTCATAAGATAAATGATCATTTATAAATATATATATATATATGTATATATATATATTTTTTTTTTTATGAGGGCTATGAGCCCTCTGGAAACTGACTCCAAACCTTTTTTTCCCAACATGCCTTTGGTGATCTCTGTTTTGGTGGAATGAACCAACCTCTGCTTTCTGGAGTATTCCAACCCTAATCTTTTTTTCCTCTATTGTGTTTGACCCATTACAGTTTAATTTACCCGCAGTAAAATGTGCATTACGAGACGTACAACTGAGTGGCATTTTATACACGCATACACCTACGTAACTACCACCCAGTTCAAGCTGCAGAACACCTCTCTCAGCCCCGAATGTTCCTTAATTCCCATTCTCAGTTGATTCCCTCCACACCCTAAGAGTGAATCACTTCTCTGACTTTTATCCCCATCGATTTGTTTTGCTTACTTTTGAATTTCATGCAGATGGAACCGTACCGTACATATGTTTTTGTGTCGAGGTTCTTTTACCCATCATAATGCATTTCAGATTTATACATGTTGTCGCAGGTGCTGGTAGTTTATTGCTTTTTTATCACCGGATAGTATCCCATTGGGTGAATATGCTACCATTGGTTTAGCTGCTGTCCCCTCGATGGACTTTTGGGTTGTTTCCAGTTTTGCTAAAGCTTCGTGAATTTCTGCAAACAAGCCATCCTGTCTGTTTCACTCTCTTCCTGCCACCAGTCCCTTGTATGTTTATCCCTCTCCAGGCCTCGCCCAACCCAGGTTGGGCTTTCCTGACCCCAGAGGACTCCAATGCTGCCTCCTCTTTTTCCCCGCCCCACCCCCCCGCCAATGATAACAGTGCCTTCCGCTATCTAGAACTATTACACACCTGAGTCACGTATTGCTTTAAGTCATTTTGTCCTGAGACAGAGACCCCAAATTAGACGGAAAGCGAACACAAAGCACAGGTAGGGTCCTCTGTCTCCTTACGAGCATCAGCGCCTCCAGCTCTGTGCCGTAGGCAATATTTGCTAAAAGAATAGAGCTTCCACTTCACATAACCTCCATAATAGCTCGACAGTGTAAAAACATTAACAAATTCCGTAAACCACAACATAACTAATTGGGTGCCTGCTAGGAGCCAGATGTTCACACCCAAATTCCATTGCCAGTTCTACCTCTAAGCAGCTAGGCTTTCTTGACAAGGTGCCCCGCTACTCACCGTCTCAGCTGCAGGGTCTGTAGAACAAGAATATCAGTTCCTATTGATATGAGGTTTATTTAAGGCACGGTGGCCTGCACAGTGCCGGGACTGTGCCTCGGGAACCCCCCCCCAGAGGTTTAATAAATGTTGGTCGTTATTATCTCATTGAACGGTCATTAATATCATTACCTCTCACTCAATTCCAAGGTTTGGCAGCCTTTTAACCACCAGCCTCTGTCCCTTATCACCAGCATTAGCACAGGACAGCCAGGTAATGATTTGCTTGCTTTCTGCTTTTCCTCCTTAACAGCCAAGCTCCCTGAGGGCAAGGGCTTTGCCTGTTTCGTGGATCATTCTATTTTCCCATCCCTGTAAGAATGCCTGGCAGACAGCGGGTTCCCAATAAATATTTATTGAATATAGGATTGAGTGGATATAACATCCGCCCTTTTATGGGTGAGAGACGGAGGCTGAAAGCGTGGCGTTCACTCAGCAAGTCTTGGGGCTAGAAGGTGGACCTTTCTTTCGTTTCCATAGAAAGCCACTTCTCTGCCTGACTTTGGCCAGTCGTGGGGATCCCGCTACTCAGCTAATGAGTCTATCTGGTGATTGATGGTTCTGATTTTCAGGAAGTTCTTCCCGCTCCCGAGCTGACAGCTCTCTCTCCCTGTGCAAAAAAGTACAGCGTCTCTGAGTTGAAAGGGACCTCGGGGATAGGTCCCCGTGCCTGGGCACCCAGCAGTTCCTGTCTGCCTGTGATGTGTCATTGCTGGAGGCGGCATTAAATTCAAATGAGAAGTGACACCCACATCCCGGTGCCTCAGCTGCCAGCAAAGGGCCAGTGACAACTTCCATTACACAGAAGGGTGAGCCAGGTGTACTAGAAGAACTTGAGCTTCTCGAATCCCATCTACCTAATTAGATTCTCTCGGCAGAGTTAGCCGGAGCCCTTCCTCCGCGGCAAGTCCGAAGTTCTGCTTTAAAAGCACTGCTTGGGGCTGAGATCCTGTAAAGAGAGAGAGGCAGCCGGCCGTCAGGGGAACAGCAGCAGCGGGCGACAGGAGGGACGAAGGGAAGATGTGGGAGAGGGAAAAGTAATATCGAAACATACCCACTTCCATATTTAGCCAAAGGTAGTTGGTTTCAAGGCTTCGCTCTGTGGAAAGTGTTCAACCTCATTAAGTTCACAGTGTTGGGATTTGGGGGTGGGGGGACTTCTTTCCGTCCCATCTTGGATTCTGTAGGATGCTCAGATGTCTGACTTCAGAAGCCCTTAAAGGGACGCCTGGGTGGCTCAGTCGGTTAAGTGTCAGACATCGGCTCAGGTCATGATCGCACGGTTCATGAGTTTGAGCCCCGCTTCGGGCTCTGTGCTAATAGCTCAGAGCCTGGAACCTGCTTTGGATTCTGTGTCTCCCTGTCTTATCTCCGCTCACCTCTGTCTCTCTCTCTCTCTCTCTCAAAAATAAATAAACATTAAAAAAATAAAAAATAAATAAGTAAAAGAAAGCCCTTAAAGAAAGCTGTTATTAACTCCAGTTATGGCAGCCTTCCTTGTCTTCCTGGTTCTGAGAATTGTGTACTAGGGGTCGGAATGCTCTGTCCACCCCCCCAACCTTTACCTCCCACCCCCACCCCTACTACCTCCCTCCCTTGAACCTGCATGAGCAACAGAGCTGCAGAGCTGCTGATGTGACGTGATGGCCCCAAGCTTTGAAAGGGTCAGGGAGGGGTTGCGCTGAGTTCACAGTCTTTTTTACTGAGGATAAGACACTGACATTGAAATTGTGGGTTTTGTGTGTTTACGTGCATATGACTCAGAGCAACTACAAATCAAGCACCATTTAGGACGACAAATAAAATTCTGTGACGAATTCAGAGTAGAAATGGCACTCCCATGTTGAGCAGTGTTTTTCACATAAAGAGAAATATAATACACTGTCATCATCATTACATTTTTAATATAGAAATTAAGACATATGGGGACACCTGGGTGGCTCAGTCGGTTAAACGTCTAGCTTCGGCTCAGGTCATGATCTCATGGTTGGTGAGTTCAAGCCCCACATTGGGCTCTGTGCTGACAGCTCAGAGCCTGCTTCGGATTCTCTCTCTCTCCCTCTCTCTCTGCCCCTCCTCTATTGGCATTTTCTCTCTTGTGCGCACACGCTCAAAATAAATAAACTTTAAAAGAACAAAAACAAGACATATGATGTGAAAATAACACATAAATTTTGAAACTGAAGAAAATCTTAGAAAATCCGGGCCTTCTAGGAACGCCTTGTATACGCAGAAGTCGGTGATATGGCCGTCTGTGGACAGATAGAACACCCATAGTTCCTATCAGTCATCCTATAGAAGAAATGTTTTCCGTAGCCACGGGCAAGGCCCTGAGGAAGGTGGGCTGCAGACATAACTCAAACAAAACTTGCAGTATGTCAGAGGAGTAAGGATGTTTATGCAGTTGCCATGGGCCACGGTCTGTAGTGATAAATGCATGGTGAACCACCATAGAAATGTGGACTGGACCACTTCAAGGAGAGGGAGGGATTGTATGTTATCATTAAGTGGCAGCTGGTGATTGGATGATGTAAATCTACAGAATCAATGTAATGTAATTAATTGAAGAAAAAAAGGGGGGAGATGCCCCAAAGAATGTGTGAGTTGGCTGAGTGGAGGGGGCATTTCTATGCACTTGGGTGTTGGGGATTGGCATGGTCCTTGAGGGCAAGGGTGAGGATTGGCTATCATGAAGGCAGGGCACTGATGAGGGCCTTATGTCGGGTGGAGAAGTCAAGCTTAGCTTCTGAGCAAGAAGGTAGAAGCCAACGCCTTGTGTTAACTGGCAGCTTTTCCAGACCAGTTCCTGCTTCCGTTTTCTGCATCCACCAGGAGAGGTTACTGGAACAGGTGGCTTTGGGGATGACATGGGGGTAATGAGAAGAAAAGACACACAGGAGACTGAGGGGAACAGAGACAAGTAGGGCAGGAAAGACTGAGCCTCTGTCCTCGTCCACAGTCTTACTGCCCAGCCCGTGTTTTATCATCCAGCCTCCACGCCGGGGCCACAAGAAGGCTGGAAGGGAACCACCACTCTTCAGACAGAAGCAGCCTCGAGAGTCTCGAGCCGTCGGCGGAATCAGATGCCTTCACTCCTCTTCTGAGCAAGAACCCCTCAACCTCGTCGTCTTCATGTTCTCTGGGTGAGAGGATGGAAGAATGCTTTCAAATACCCAAACCTCGACTGCGGAATTCTGATGCAGGGTCAAATTAAAGCATCGCATTAATTCCACCTTCAGCAGTTGCTACCCAAGATGGTCTTGTCCTGGACCGCTGCCCCTTTCAAAGACTCGGGTGGTGGGAGAAGAGGGAATTGAGGGAAAAAGAGGCACATGGCATGAGAATTTATTTTGAGAGAGAGAGAAGAGCACGACGGGGGTGGGGGGGGGGCTAGGAGGCAGAGATAGAGGGAGAGAGAGAAAGACAGAGAGAGAGAGAGAGAGAGAGAGAGAGAGAGAGAATCCCAAGCAGGCTCTGCACTATCAGCACAGAGCCCGACACGAGGCTCAATCTCACAAACTGTGAGATCATGACCAGAGCCGAAGTCAAGATTCAGGCACTTAACTGACTGAGCCATCCAATCGCCCCCTAACTAGGCACTTCATACTACTAATAAAATTAAGGAGACAGGGGTGCCTGGGTGGCTCAGTCCGTTGAGCGTCCAACTTCAGCTCAGGTCGTGATCTCACACTCCGTGAGTTCGAGCCCTGCATCGGGCTCTGTGCTGACAGCTCGGAGCCTGGAGCCTGCTTGGGATTCTGGGTCTCCCTCTCTCTCTGCCCCTCCCCCATTCATGCTCCGTCTCTCACAAATGAATAAATGTTAACAAATATGTCTTAAAAAAATTAAGAAGAAGGCAATAAATGCCTGCAATCTCACATTTTTTAATAATCCATGCTGATACATTTTGTAACGAAAACACGTCATGGCCAAGTTTTGAAAATCTGGATAATTTAGAAAAATAAAAGTAATAAAGACAAGTGCCCTTCCCCACATTTCAAGTGCTGTGGTCCAGAGTCACCAAGATAGTAGGTTCATGCAATTCCCTCAAGACCACTTTTTTATGCATTATCAGTGTATACTTGTTTATGAATATAAAGATAATCATTCATATTTGCACAATAGATAATAGATAATAGTGTACATGTCTAATGATCTTTGTTTATTGTGCTTAGTAACATATGTTAGAGATCTTTGGATAATATTACGTGTACATATATATGTATATCCTCTTTATATATTTTAATGGTTGTAAAATGGTCTGTTGTAGTATTTATTTAGATTTTTAATTCATTTATTGATGTTTTTTAAGAGACAGAGTGCAAGCAGGGGAAAGGGGCAGAGGGAAGGAGGGAGAGAGAGAGAGAGAGAGAGAGAGAGAATATTTTAAGCAGGCTCTATGCTCACTACAGATCCTGATGTGGGGCTCGATCCCACAACCCTGGGATCATGACTTGAGCCAAAAGCAAGAGTCGGATGCGCAACCTACCGAGCCACCCAGGTGCCCCTTATTTAAATTTTTAAATATATTGTATTTGGCCATTGCTTGTCTACTGTTGTTTGTTTAATCATAAACAGAGGTGCTATGGTAAACATTCTAGTTCTAATAACCCGACCAAATTTTCCTGCTACAAATCGAAAGATTGGAATCACTGAATCCAAGCACCCAGCTTTTTTATTTTCTTCTGGAGAGAGTAATCATTTACACACCTTTTCCAGTATCAGTATCATCAATGTAAAGTTTTTGACAGTTGAATAGATGAAAAAGTTTATCTCATTTTACTTTCATTTAAGTATCTTTATTTGGAACATGTTTTGACATTCTGGATGGCTCTCCAGACATTCCCAGAACAATTTGCAGAACTGCCCCTCCAAAGCAGCTGGTACCCCAGTCAAACCAGGAAGCAGGGGAGTCAGGAAACCCCAAGCCTGCCGCCGGCTCCAATGCCACACCACCTTAGCACGGATCTCGGAGTCGGAGAGGTGCCTCCACTCCAGGTGACTTGAGGAAATCACCGTGTAAGTTGAGATCCGGATGAGAGACCACCACCACCTTCATCACTGTTGGTCTTGCCAGCTAGCCTCAAATTGTGAGTCATAATTTGCCACAGCAAAGGGTCACATGCAGAAGTTTAGCTGACCAGCCTCTTTATTTTTTGTTAATTTTTGGAAAAAGTTTTCTAACGTGTATTTATTTTTGAGAGAGACAGAGAGAGACAGAGGCAGAGAGAAAGACAGCACTAACAAGGGAGGGGCAGAGAGAGAGAGAGAGAGGGAGATACAGTATCTGAAGCCAACTCCAGGGTCTCAGCTGTCAGCACAGAGCCTGACGAGGGGCTCGAACTCGCGAAATGTGAGATCATGACCTGCGCCGAAGTCGGACACTTAACCGACTGAGCCACCCAGGCGCCCCTAGCCAGCCTCTTTAATACAGACATGCCCGGTCTAAGGAAGCTGGCATATGTCTTGGAAAAACCGACCCACCATATTTGTTGTGTTATTCTAACAGCGAGCCACACTTGCACACTTATCATTTGGATTATGGTATATTTTCTTTTTGAAGCACACAGAATTATATTGCTGTATGTAATTTTTAAAGTTTTACCTTAATATTCATAAGTAAAGTTGGTCCATATGTTTCCATTATTGTTGCTGTCTTTGTAAATTTCTAAGTGTCATAGTTAAAATGGTTGTGAAGGGATCATCCAACGGGGATCCTTTAAAAGCTCCCCCTACTCTTAGACTGACATCACTTCCTCTTTATCCTTCACTTATTTTTGCTGCTATGTTACTGCAGGCACTTGTCCATCCTTTTGTATCTAACCTTTTTGAGTCACACTGTTCCATTATTTTTTTAATGTTTTTCAATGTTTATTTATTTTTGAGAGACAGAGTGTGAGCAGGGGAAGGGCAGAGAGAGAGAGGGAGACACAGAATCCGAAGCGGGTTCCAGACTCTGAGCTGTCGGCACAGAGCCCGACACGGGGCTCAAACCCACAAACCATAAGATCATGACCTGAGCCGAAGTCGGATGCTTAACCGACTGAGCCACCAGGTACCCTTGAATCACACTGTTTTAGATGTTTCTTGAATGTAATACGTATGGGGCGTTGCTCTTTAATGCAGTCTGAGCCTTACTGCTTTTAAGAGATTCAAATTTATATCATTTTTCTATTGAACTCACAGAATCAGTCCCCCTAGTGTCTTCTTATGTAATTTTCTTCTTTTTAATATTTTCTGTCTTTTGCAGCGTGGTTATGTATTTTTTTAGGATATGTTCAGGGTGTGTGTGTGTGTGTGTGTGTGTGTGTGTGTTTGTGTATGATTCCCTTCTTATATTTTAAAAGATCCAAAGTCTCCTTATGGTTTTTCAAGTGATCAAGTTTACTTTTTATAGCCCACTTACCTCTCTGCGTCATTTTTTGCAACCTGTATGGAGTGCCTTCGACAGCAGGTGGAAGAAAATAGAACCTTACACCTCCTATCATCTCCTCTATTCTTTCTAGCTTTTCATACCTACTTGTGTTGTTGGTATTAGCATATTCCTACCATTACCTGTTCTACTGATGTGCTCTAGAACTTTCTTCTCCCCTTTCTAAGGCGCATCTAAGTTAGACAGAAGCTATTAAATGACCACCTAAAAGGATAAGGACAATGTGCAGTCTTGTCTCACAACTCCCTTTATCATCCACCTCCAGGTTTTGTTTTCATCGTGTTCGTTTTTACACTGTCAGAGTTCCTAGTATTTACTCTGTGACCCCAGTCCCCAAAGACATTTGGGTTTTGTTTTATATTTAGATGAATCCACTGTTCACCAGTAGTCCTGTTCGTGTGCTTTCCTTCTCCATTTCCAGTCATATCCACACCATGTTGTCGTCAACTTCTTTTCACAAGAATATCTCAGGTTTCCTTCCAATTGAAAAAAAAAATGGCCAAGAGACATGCCTGAACAATACACAAAAGTACTTCGGTTTTCCACCAAACATGAAAAAAATCCTTCAAACTAATGGTCAAAGGACTGTCAGTAACACACTATAATAACATTATTATTATTACCGTTATTATAAGTATATTCACAGGGTGTTCTGGCAAATGAAATGTGATTGGAAGTTTAGTGTGGAATTTCTGGGAGTATTTCTGAACGAAAGTCAAGTCAGCTAAAAGGTGCTCTTTTCTGCCGCTCTGTTTTCTCCCCTTCCAACGTGCAATGCACAGGTCATGGCTAGAACTCTGTAGCAGATTTTTTTTTTTTTTGGTACCATATTTTACCTTGAAAGAGAGAGGCCATACGTTAGGAGCATAAAGATGAACATTAGGAGTTGGGTTCCTTTAACACATAGTGGACTATCTATTTCTAATTTTCTTATCCTTGAGGGAGAAATAAAAATTTTCTGTGGTTTTAACCAATGTTATTTGGGCATTTCTGTTGTGTGCAATGGAATCTATTTTAACCGACAAATCTACTACATGAAAAAAGATTTTTAAAACGTGTTGGCAGGAGTGTGGGGAAATAGACGCACTCCTACACAGTTAGTGAGAGTAAAAGTCAGTGAGAAATGTTGTCCTCTATATGCAAAACTCGCAGATGCAATCATTTCACTCTCAAGAAAAAGTCGTGGTATTTCCATACAATTAAATATTCTGAGGACAGGTGCAGTGTCTACCATTTTTTAAAATGCCCTACAGTGAACATTCTAAACAGTATTTTATATAGTATAAAATGTCCCCGTTTAGACACAAACAAATGAGATCAGAATGTGAGAGAAAGAGAGAGGAAGTGAGGGTGGGGGAGACAAGACATGGGGTAAAGTAGAATAAAAGAATGAAAATATGCGTCAAGACCAACGTGTATGGATCCTAAGAGGGAGGCAGGACTGGAAGAAATGCAATCGGCATTCAGCTCCAGAACAGCACTATAAAACAGAGGAGTGGTTCCTGGCGTCAGGCTTAGAAGCTGTGTCCCTTGTCCATTCTCCTTTTTCTGCGTAACAGTTGTTGGAGGAGAAGGAACTCCGGTCATGGAGCTCGAGACCCAGGATCTGGGCCCTTTGGATTTCGAAGAACCGAGCACTAGAAGAAAGCCACGCGAAACTGTAGAGGAGAGGAAACCCAATTCTGTGGCTTCCAGCCTCTTCAGTATCTCTGTGAGATAAGACAATTGCTCATAATCAAGGAGTTGAGTTCCAAACGCAGGACAGGTGCCCCCAAAGAAAGCCCCAGGGGAATCCTCGTGTTGCACTCCCAAGCAGATACCCGGGAATCGTGAGTGTTAGCAAGGATGTAGAGAAAAGAGGCCCTTCGTGCCCTGCTGGTGGGAAAGTAAATTGGGGCAGTCGCTGTGGAAAACAGTATGGAGGTTCCCCCCAAATCAAAACCAACAAACAAAAAAGAGTAAAACTACTCTTCTACTACATTTCTACATTTCTACAAAACTACATTTCTGTGTTTACTTTGCTTCTTAATTTAGTTGTAATTGCACTTTGCATGTGAAGGATATTGAGTTTGGGTCATAGTTTTTAATGGGATATAATTTCTCAGGTTATCTTGAATATGATGCGGTATCTTATGTGATGCAATAATTCCACTACTGGGTATTTGCTGAAAGAAAATGAAAACACTGACTTCAGAAGATAATATGCACACTATGTTTCTTTGTTTTTTGCAGCACGATTTACAACAGCCAAGATATGAAAGTCCACTTGTCCATCCATACACGAATGAATAAAGATGTGTTTTACACATGCACACACAAACACACACACACACACACACACACACACACACACCACCAGAGTGTTACTCAGCAATAAGAAAGGATGTCGTTTGTGGGGCGTCTGGTGGCTCAGTTGGTTGAGCATCCGACTTCGGCTCAGGTCATGATCTCATAGTCCGTGATTTCGAGCCCCACATCGGGCTCTGTGCTGACAGCTCAGAGCCTGGAGCCCGCTTTGGATTCTGTGTCTCCCTCTCTCTCTGCCCCTCCCCTGCTCATGATCAATCTCTCTCTGTCTTTCAAAAATAAATAAATGGTTTTTTTTAAAGAATGTCATTTGCAACCACATGGATGGATCTAGAGAGTATAATGCTAAGGGAAATAAATCAGAGAAAGACAAACACCATATGATTTCACTTATATGTGGAATTTAAGAAACAAAACAAATAAAGACAAAAGAGACAAGCAAAAAACCAGACTCTTCAAACTCTTAAATACAGAGAACAAACTGGTGCTCACCAGAGAGGAGGGGGGTGGGGGATGGGATAGGTGAGAGGGATTAAAAGCACACTTATGTTGATGAGCACAAAGAAACATATAGAATTGTTGAATCACTATATGGTACACCTGAAACTCATATAACACTGTGTATAAATTATACTTCAATTACAAAAAAAAAAAAAAAAGAAACGCTCCCCTTTTTGCTGCCGCTTTGTGCCCTTTCTGGTCTCTTCTGTAAGTGTGTGATTATATCACACTTGATTCCTTTCTTGACTGCCTTGTATCTACTCCAGGCTATTTCCTGCCAGCTACATTGGACCAAAACCCAGATAAACAACATCTTCCTCACATTAAGCACAAACTACAAAGATACAGTTTTAGTATCTTCCTAGGATTATAAAAAAAGTAGAAAAAAACACATTTGACATATATTCCTAAATGACTACCTGGGAACACTGTACAGATTTATATTCCTACAGGATCTACATGAGTGTGTAAATTTTCTTTGATTCCATCAACAGAGGTTATGATTATTTTTTAAATCTTACCAGTGTGACACGAGAGGGATGTATGATGTACATTTACTTGATGAAAAGTGAAGATTAAAGTTTTGTCATTGACCCTTTACAGTTTGTCTCTTGTGATAGATCTCTCCATGTCTTTAAACCATTTTTTCATTTCTGTGTTCCCTTTGCTTCTTAATTTAGTTGTAATTGCACTTTGCATGTGAAGGATATTGAGTTTGGGTCATAGTTTTTAATGGGATATCATTTCTCAGATTATCTTGAAGCTTGTTCCCAGGTTATTTGTAATAACATTCTAAGGTCTTCCCAGTCTCATTTAATTCAGGTAACCTCTGATTACATAATGGGGTGTGGTCTCTCGGGGAAGGATTTTCTATTCTATTCTAGGCATCTTGCAGCAACACTATAGGCTTGGAAGAGGCAGTAGGCAATTTGGAGGGTTAAAGTCAATGATTCTAACTATGCAGCAAATGGGAGTTTGAGATAAGATTGTGTGAATTTTGTGTATGCGTGTGCATACGTGTGAACGTACATTGTGTAAGAGAAGAAACCAGTCCTTGATTTCCTCATATTCAGTCCTTAGGCATTCCTTGACTTTGCTTTGTTTATGATAAAAGGTGATGCATGTTTGAATAATTTTTAGTGAATGAATAAGTAAATTAAGTTAATAAGTAGGGAATAGAATTTTCCTCACTGATAACTTTTCAGGCAGTGTGATCAGTTCCCTTTCTAGCTAGTTTTACCTTCCTCTATGATAGACAACTTTAGTTCTGCATTTTTTTTTTAGAAATCTGTGCCTAACGAGTTTCAATAAAATATTTAGATTCTATACATACGGGAGTCAAAGAGCTCACTTTTCTGAGAAAGGTATTTGGATGATTAATGCCTGTTGTTTCGTTTATCACTTACCGTAAGTTTGCAGGAAATAAACAAACAGTAGTCTGACTGTATTGCCTGGTTCTAAAATGCAACCTCCAATAATGAGTCCCTTATTAGATAAAAATAAAAGTATCTGATTGAGTATAAATTTTACTACTAGGTTCTTTTCTTTTAGAGAAAGAGAGAGAGAGAATGAGAGCAGGGGAGGGGCAGAGGGAGAAGGGAGAGAGAATCGTAAGCAGGCCACATGGCCAGCACGGAGCCCAATGCAGGGCTCTGTCTCACGACCATGAGATCATGACCTGAGCCGAAATCAAGAGTCGGACACTTAACCTAACCCCTTCACCAGACTTCTAATTACTGGGTAATTCTAAATGTCAGAGTTCATAAACACAGCATGGGAGTCGGGGGATGCATTTTCAGGTCCAGGAGCAGACGATCTGGGCAGATCCATAACATTATGACAGCCGCAGAATGAATCACTCTGGGCTGGGATGACCTGGGGTCTAAAATGTGGGGAACTCCAAACACTCAAGAGCGCACATCAGGGGCCAGAGAGTCACGAGTACAAATAAGGAGCTGATGGCGACAAGAGTCGGTAAGAGTCAGCACATCGCTGCTTTAGGACCGAAGGTTACTGAACTAAGGCAGAAGCGGTACGATGTCACCGGAAAAGCGGATACACTTTGCGGTCAGACTTTGCACACAGACTACAACCCTGGCCATAATAGTCTGGGTGATCACCTTTCATTTTCTTATTTGTGAAATTGTAACAATGAAGCCGATCTCACAGGATTATTTAAAAGCTCTATGTGAAGTGCTGTGTAGGATACTGCTTTCCCTTCCATGTGCCTGCCTTCTTATCTTCACTCTAGCTGTGCTATCATAACCCACATTACTTAGTTAGAAGCCAGTAGCACTTTGCCCCAGCTCTGCACGAACTCGATCTTTCGTTCTCTGACACGGGGGCACGGGGGTCCTCCAAATGCTCACATGCGCACAGCCCATGAGTCCTTTGGGAACTCTGAACCAATGGGGCATAGGGGTCAGGAGATAAATGCTCTCTTCTTGTGGTCCTTGAGATAGAAAAGTTGGAGGTCTGTTCTTTATGGGTCCTCAGAAGATCCCGGAGGTCCCAACCTGAGAACTGACTTCTGACCTGCACAGTCTTGGTCCCTTGCCCCCATTCCCCGTGATCACTTCCCAGACTGTATCATCTGCCCAAGAGCCCTTATCTCAAGTTCTGCATCTGGGAGAGACTTAAGTTAAGAAAAGTCTCTGGTCAAGCAAATGCTAAGTGACTCTGAACATGAATACCCTAATCGTGGATCCCTCCATTCTTTAAGAAACAACCTCATATCCCACTAATTTTTTAGCAAGCTAACATCCCCTGCTTTAGAATTGTGGTCCATTAAATGCTGGACTGGAAGCATGAACTGTGCTCCCCGGCTTTAGCCCCTTTTGGACTAGGCGACCCATCAAAAGCCATTTTTCTCTGTATTTGTCAAAAGCTGGCATCAGGCATGGAGAAGTCAGAAGGTAAGTTTACCATTTATGTATTGATTCATGCACACTCGGTGAGTCATTTAATTCCTGCTGAGTGTCCCGTACTCTGGGGGTAGATGGCACGCAAGGACACACAGATGCAATGTCTACCCTAACCTAAACCTAAGCCCTTCTCGAGGGAGGAAAGAACACACACACACACACACACACACACACAGACACACACACACACAATTTAAGAATAATAACGTAAGTTAGAACACCAGAAAAGTTACCAAAATTAGCTTCTTCTGTAAGGTGTGGCCAACCTCCCCCAGGAAGGCCCACCTTGGGGTTCCCATTACATCCTCCCCAGGTCTCTTAGGTCAACTGTCCTTATGCATTATAAAGATAGGCGCATGTGGCTGATTCTCCAATTGGCCTGTGACAAATTCCAATGCCAAGGCCAAATATCATTATTTATTAATCTCTACAGCCCAACATTCATAAATTGGTAGCAATCGAAGTATCATGTTGACTTGTCAGATTATTCACAGGAGCTCTTTTAAGGATATTCCACTTCCGTGTGCATCCCTCCATTCCCCTTCTCGATGGTCATATAACATCTAAGGTGGTCTTTCTAAAATGTATGTCTACCTTTATTTTCCTGCTTAAAACTCTTCAATGGTTTCCCATAATTTTTATGAGAAAATCTAAGCCCTTTAACATGGTTTATGACATTCTTCCTGAAACAGCCTTTACAGCTTTATCTCTTGCCATTTCTTTTCAAACCCTGTTTCCACACCAAACACAGAGCCGTCTCCTGAAGGTACTTACTAGGGAGTGATTACCGTCATCTTACTTGAAATAGGACAGTGCGTGGACATTCAGAGGGGATCACGATAGAACAGAAGGAGGGAATATCAGATTAAGTTGGGTGAGCCCTTCAACAGAGACTCTAACAGTATGACTTAAGCCAATAAACAGAACCAATCCCAGCAGAACCTAGCACAAGGGAACACGATCTGAAGCAACGGATCTCAAGTTTTACCATGCACCAGAATCTCTGTCGGGTTTCTGACTCAGCAGTAACACGAACAAGTTCCCAGGTGGTGGTGATAACTCTACACTTTGAGAACCACTCATCGAGAGCAATATGCAGAGAAATATCTGAGGAGGATTTACCCAGCAGACCTGCAAGATACAGAAAAAGAAAAGGAAGAAAGGGAGAGAGTGGGGCGTGATGATTTACAGCAGGACGGAATACAACAATTGTTGTACAAAGCAACTAAGGATCACAGTAGGGCGGTGGCAGGGAGAGGACGAAAGCTTTTGATCCAATGGGCACAGTCGAAGGATTGCCAGAACATGGAGATAACTTTACGTGGGGAATGGCTAGTTCAGAGAAAACAGATGTCAAATTGGCCCAAGGTAATTCCAAGGATATGGAATTATCCTTGGAATAGCCTTGCGCCTCACACATTCGGCAGGTATTCGTGAGGCCTTACTGTGTGTCATGGCAATTCCAAAAGCCTCGGGAAATGAGAATGATGGGATCTAGGCCTTGTTGTTGGAAGACAAGAACTTTTGCCTTCTTCTGAGCCACGCTCCTCTACGTGCTAGATGTTTCTTATGCGCTAATTCATCTCAGTTTAAGAGCCATGCTGTGGGTTGGGTGGCGTTAGTTTCATCTTAATTTGTGAGCTGTCTTTCATGGAGTTCAGTTTTAAATGTCAGAGCCATTCCGTGCAAGCAGTCGAGGTGAGTGAGGTAATCAAAGCAGCAGATGCCTGGAAACGATTCCAAAGTGGTGGCTTTGCCCACCCTCTACCCGTCACCTCGAATGTCCTACAGCTAGCCCCTGCCTGTAGGGTTTTACTACAGCGCTGCTCTCCTGATGTCTGACATCAAAGGAACACAGTCCTTCTGAAGCCCCCCAGTGCCCAGTTTGCGTGCCTCATGTGCCCCGGGCCTTCCTCAACCACGGCTGTTTACAAGCTTGCGCATCTCGGTGACTCCCCCATCAGAACCCGACTTCACTTCCTGCATATCGAAAAGCGTGCAGACAGCGCATGGTGAAATGAATGAACTTTTCCCACAGCAGATGATTGCGCGCGTGGCAACATTTATTCACCGATTTCATGCATCGCGCCAAAATCTGATCGTAAAAACATCACATTCCCAAGAAGTATACTCTTCGGTGAGAGAAGATCGTGCTTCGGAATTTTAACAATTAGCAGGTTTTTTCCAGTGTGCAACGTTAATTGGATTATTGACGGTGATAGGCACTGTCGCAGCATCACATCCTGTATGTTTAGTGATATCACACTTTGTTATTTCCAGTGTGAATGTAAAACTAAGTATCAGAAACACAGTTTTTTTTAGTAGGTGGTATTATTTTTCCAGCCAGTAGCATATCACATTTCACAGGTTTGGAAATCTGGTTGGTATTATGTTCCTCTTTCTCAGAAGTGTGTTTGGAACATATTTCATAGAATCTGATAGACTGTCAAAATGTTCAAGGGATTAACACATGTTTAGAAGCTGTGACCCAATCTATTTCACTGCTCTCATTTTTTTTTTTAGGGGACCAAAAGATTTTCGAGATGGTAAGAAAAAATATTGCTCTGCTCAAAGCCTACTATTGACCTACAGCGCAACATTTTGTTTGAACCATTTTGGGGCTATTTTTGCAAGCCAGCCACCAAGCAGAACGTACTCTCTGGTTGAATTTCAGAGTGTAGTGTAAAACGCCTTCCTTCTTTTTAATTTTTCACTGTAAATTACTGCAAGGAATCTCTGTAGCAAGCAGTACCAGTGCTAAGGAAGATTAATCCCCGTGTATTAAAAAGTTTGGTTGTCATGAGAGCCTGCCCCAAGCTCTGTGGCAGACACAGCATGGGTACCTGTGTCCGCCTTCTGCCAATCCTTCTAGATACGAGGCAACAGAACAAAGCCCATCTGCCACGATAGGGATGGTCCCAGTCAAAAACCCCACATGCCTGGGTCACAAATACAGGTATTTTTTTTTCTTACGCATACATATCCTTTCAGCTTTCTTCCTTTCTCACATCCTCTTTTTCTTTGTTTTCCCGTCTTTGTCTTCCAATTCTCCACCTAACTTTTCTAGTTTCTCCCAGTCTCCTCCTCTAAGCCTTCTCCCAAGTATAAGTTGGGAAGTAATTTTTCGCAAGTAACATTTCCATCTTTGCATCTGCCTTTCCACCCAATCTTTCCATCCACCCACCTTCTCATCAAGGCTTTTTCCCCCCCCTAATGAGACATCCCCAGTCTACATGATATGGCTACAACAAACCACACACAGGGAGAGGAGCCGCCTCCGGTAGCTACCCGAGGGCATGGGCTGGGCATTCGTCTCTCCTTGTATTTGTCATTTTCTGAGCAGACTGGCAAGGACCAGCCTGTAAGGTCTCCTAGGCCAATTGAGGAACAGCTGGATTTAAGTGCTGGAGAAGCCAGTGAGTTTTGTTAAATAAGCTGGTTGCACGATCAGATTAATATTTATAGATTTCATTACTTTAGCAATGTTCACATAAATTAGGGGTATGGTAGTGACCGAGGGGAAGGTACTGGGACACCGTTTAAAATACCTTTGCATAAAAGAGGAGGGGATTGTCAAATTTCTGAACTTGAGGTAATAGAGGTCAGGATGAGGGGGCAGGAGACATAACTTGCTGTTGGTTGGTGTGGGTGGGCAGAAATTAAACTCATACTGGAGGCTCACTGAGGCAACAGTGTGATTGAAATCGGTGGAGAAGTAAGGAGAAGAGATTTTTAGGTTTCCATTGACTCAGATGGTGAAAAGTGATCCTAAGCGATAGATTTACCCCCCACCAAGTATAAACTGTATTCATGCCACATGAACAATAATCAGACAAGGCCACTCTGGGACTACATTTAAAGCAAGGCAGAATGAAGATTACTCTACAACGACAAAAATGGTGAAGCATCCCCCTCGTCCAACTAACAGAATTGGCTACTCTCTTTCATCATCCTGTTTCCAGGTAAGACTCACCAGGATACCCAATCACTGACTTGCCTTCGGACAGACACAGTTCAGAACTCTTTCCCACAGTGTCCCTAGTGTGTCGATTCTCCCAAGCCATGGTAAACTACATAAATCTAATTTTATTTGGCTACAGCTGTATTCCTTGTGGCCTGGTCCAACATCCATTTGGAGAGCCTTGATATGTTCCAGGATATGTGGACAAGGACCTCATCCGAGAGGGCTAAAATAAAGATATAGATTTTGAAGTTATCAACGTACAAGTGATCTTTGACACCAAGGAACCTAGTAAGACTTCCCACAAGGAAAGTCTACAGAGAAGGGGTCTTACAGGATCCTATGAGTCCCAGGTATTTCAGGAATTCATTAGGTGAAACGTAATCAAAAAGAATTCCTAAGAATGTTCAATGTCAGATATGCAGGAAAAGAGAATGCTCGAAGAAAAAGGGAGTCCTTCGTGAAACGTCAAATGATACAGACATCACTGAGGAAAATAAGAACTGAAATATATCCAATCAATAAGCTAATTAGATCAGTTCAGCAACATGGAGAAAATGATTATGACCAAAATGAGTCATTTAAAGGCTTTATTTGGGTGGGCACAGTACCACGAAGGAGAAATAAACAAGTAACTGTTTGCATGTTTCTATTATTTGAATAAACAGATCTGTACCTAAGGCTGGCTGAAGTAACCATGATTTAATAGACTCTCCAGATTTCAAGGCCAAAGGGGCCTGGCCTCTGTACTACCTGACTTTCCTAGTGTGGATGCTGACTTTATAAAGCAATTATTTAAACTCAAGCAGGTTGTTTGTTCCAAAGTCACCTCTTAACCCCCTATCATAATAGCGGCAGCAAGTTCAGGCAGATCCTGTAACACTTTGTAAGCATGAAAGTGTTTAAAACAATAATTAGGGCCTCTGGAATGTCCTAGGACCTATGACAGCGTTTTGCATAGATTGTCTTTAATCTTCCGTCCCTCCAGCAAAGTCGGGGTTTGTTTCGTTTCATTGTTTTTATTTTTATTTATTTTATTTTTGGGGGGGGGTTGGTTTCATTTTTCCAGTTCTCAGAGCAGGACATTAGAAGCGGTAGAACTTGCTTTGTGCTTGTAGAACTTAAGAAACTTGCCCAAGTTCACCTGTTTAGGAAGGCGGAATTTGACTTTAGAGCCTGTCCTTTTCCCTTTGTGCCTTGCCGGAAGGGGAAGGGAGATGGGATCGGACCCCGCAGTGCGGATCCTGGGCTGCCAGCGTGAGCGTCCTGACTGATGTGGAGAATGTCATCTTTTAGGGAATGAGAGCAGGTGACACTGATGTCAACAGAATAAGATACACTGCGTAGCATCACTGTCACTGCCCTGAGGGCGTGACCCATGTCTTAGTCATTCCTACTTCGTCAGTACCAAAGACAGTGTCTGAACCAGAATAGATACTCCGTCTATAAATTAATCTAACTTAACGAGGACCCAACCTGGTTGCAGCAGCAGTAAATGACCTCTCGTTCTCAATCTGATTGTTGCTAAAGTTGACCCCATGAAAAAATTAAAATAATTTTCTTCTTGCTTCTCGAGTCAACTAGAGACAAAGTGCCGGGCAATCCAAAACAGTGACAGTTAAATGTCAACAGTCTTGGAAGGATTGATTGTTGAGATTGCTGAATGCTCTGAGAATACTGATCATTAAATCCAGTCTTTCACCTGGAAAAGGGGGCAACCAGATTCCCCAGGCCACAGCATGCGAGACGCATCGGGTCAGAACCCTGGGTCTGCCTTTTCCTCCTTCTCACAGGTGGGCTGCCTGTGAGGGATGGGACGAATTACATTCTGTCTCATCAAGTCTTTCTACAAGGGCTTGGAGGCATAGTTTGTTGCCATACAATTTCACTTGGGCTTCTCCTCTTCTTTTGCAATTCCATAAGCTTGAATTTAAGATCAATCAATGTGGCAGAAAACATTGCAAGAAGTTTATTCTTCCAGAATAAAGTCACTGATGGAGGCTAATGCTCAGACCTTGAAAGTGTTTGGCCCTTTACGGGGATTGATAGTGAAGGGCCTTTCTTCAATCTGCGCGCATTGAAAGCAAGAGGAAATGTAGTGCTGTGTGTAACAGGATGGGGAAAGCTCTACTTGGGTCTTAACTCTATGAGTGTCATTCAACCAGGGCCCCAGCTGCTGCTCTTTGAAATCCATCACTGTACCAAAGCCATCCTTCCCCTGGGATGCTCTAAGCCAGTGACTGAGCACAGGGACACTAAGGCACACATCTTCCTGGGAGACTAGGACTTCTCTGATGGTGGTTTTGACTCAACGACACTTTGCCCACCTGGCCTCGAACTGCAAGAGGGTCTAAGACACCTCCGCCCAAATTTCGTTCTTTCTTTCCTTCTCTCTCGCTCTAGGTTGGCCTGCATCATGGTCTGAGGCTCTCCAGGCCTCTCTGGTCCTCACTGTGTTGTCTCTCACAGGTATTTCCCCAAGAAACTTCTTGCCTATTTAATCCCATCCTGCCATCCACTTCTGGGAGGACCTGAACTAGCATAAGGAGCATCTCTGATTCCAATGCACATCTTGCCTCTTTATCTTCCCAGATGTATTGTCACCTAGCTCTTCTTAAGAGGTCATTTTGGGGTCTCACACTATACTAATGAAGAGTTATTCCATTACTGCGCACATCCAATTGCCCCAACATTACTCTTCTAGTCCAAATGGTCTCCTCTCTGTAACTTCCACTTATTGGATACACAATTTTCTTCCCCTTTTCACATGCATTGTAGCTATTGAGGCCCTCCCATGTGCCCTGACCTGGGCCGGCACTTTACATACACTATCTAATTTAACATATACCCTGTGAAGCTTATTGGTACATTGGTATTACATAGGTGGGAGAAAAGAAAGTGAAACTCACAAAGGTTAGAGATTTGATCAAAGGACATACAGTGTGTAAGTGACAGAATCCAATTTCAAATCCAGATCTATGTCTCTCAAACACTGGTTAGGCTTTCGTCTAGACCTAGTTCTGATTCCTGATGCTAAATCTCCAAGTACCCAAAGAGCCAGGGTTCACAGAGAGTCTGGGCTCATTGTCCCTTGCACAGAAGTGTAACCTCTAAGAGGAGACCGACCGTGTTTTATAGGAACGATGATGTCAAATATCACAATAACTGGGAAACTGCCTGCTCCTGCCAACCATACTCACAAGCCAGAAGAAGTCAGTAGATGGTCGGAGGAAATTGAGGGAGTGGTCCCAGCTAAAGAATCATGGGGATCACTGACATCCACAGAGTGACTAGCTCCGAAAGGCAAAATAACCAAAAAGGATGCCTCCTTGAAAGAATTGCATTTGTTTCTTCCACAAATATTTATTGAATACCAGTCCCTGCACTAAGTTTAATTTGAGGCTTTGGAAATCTACCCATGGGCCAAACAGGTAAAAGTTCCTGCCCTCTTGAGTCTTACATTTCTAACTTGGGACAGGACAAAGGATTATTTTGAAAAATATATTAAATAAAATATGTGGATAAGTTAGACGGTACAAGTATTCGGGAAGGAAACAAATTGGGGAGTGGAAGAATCCCGTGTTAGGGGTTGAGGATTTGCAGATTTTGAAGATGCTGAAACAGGATCATTTATCACTATGATGAGACAAGGACTATGGACCAATGTCAGAGGTTACGTATTCACAGATGTTCACTCCTTCTGGTCTCTTGGAGTGAAAGAGCAGGGTAGCTAGTAGAACTACACGATCAATAAACAAAAAAGGGCACAGAGCTCTCTGAGGAAATGGAATGAAGTCAAGGAGAGAGACTGGCAGGACAGAGGAAAGGGAGAGAGGAAGACAGAGGACAGACAGTTGATGCAAGGAATTGAGTAGCTGCTTTGAATTACAGGACTCTAGGAGGAGAAATGGACAAGAAAGGCGTGCAGGTGTTTTCCAGTGTCGCACGCTGTGAACTCCCACTTTTGTGTCCCCAAGAACACTTGAGTAAGAGCTGCTGAGAGTTGAATTTGTTACCTGTGGTTATATCATTTACAGAGAGGGTTCTAACATGGATGTAAAAAAAAAAAGAAAAAGAAAAAGAAAAAAGCCCCAGCACTTCTAGGTTCTACCCCTGTCTTCAATGAAACCATCCCATTAAGTTTCACACTGTCCTAGCTAGACTCCATGTATGTGATGTTTTCATCTACAGCTGCCCGATTCCTGTGGCTTTTTCAGTTGGCTCTCTTCTCAATCCTGGGATCCTGGTGTCTCCATTACAACCCTTCACACCTCAACACTACTGAAACGTTTCGCCACCCCTCTGAGACAGAAGAATGTTAGGGATCCAGTGAGAGACTTTATCTCTGGCTCTGGGCATTATTTGTGGAAGCACATTGCTTCCCTAGCTTTGGTGGCTTAGGGTGAAAGTTTCTGGGCCTTAGAAGCCAAGCCAAAATCCAAATGGAGGACCACTTGGGTTGTGCAAGTAGATTTAGAACTCAAGAATGAACACCTGATGTGCAGACAAATTTGTATCTCAATCCTTAAGGGAACCAGGAGTCCTCAAGGCTAAAAACAGTGCATGTTTGGTCAGAAGCCACCAAGCTCAATGTTTCTTGGTTCACCTGCAAGCCCCCAAAAGCCATCAGGCCAAAGTCATCACTCTAGACATGTGTCCCTGAGCCAATCACCAGAAACACTATGGCCACCATTTATTAGGTCACCAGGTAATAAGTTACAAACAGGTAAGGAGAAATCAACAAAACTAAGTCATGTAAATAGAACAAGGGGACTTCGCACAGTCAACACTGTAGTGAAACCACTGCCAGACATCCCATGCCTGATCAGCCCATGACACAGCCTATCTGATCTTGAGTCCTCGTTCGGGACTGCTGCCTCGAGGATACAGCCAAGAGTCAAGTTTTTAAAAAAAATAGGTTAATTGCTGTATAATTGGTACATAAAAAACTGGACATATTTAAAATATATGATTTCATAAATTTTGGGATATGTCTGCACCAGTGAAACTCTCACCACAATCCAGACAGTGAACATATTCATCACCCCTAAAAGCGCCTGCCTGCCCCCTTGCCCCTTGCGACTCCACCTTCCAGGCAAACCCTGGTTTGCCTTCTGACACCAAAGAATTGTTTGCATTTTCTAGAGTTTAATACAAATGGAGTGACATAATGTGTACTCTTTACTACATGGTTTCTTTCGCTCAGCATAACGATTTTGCGATTCATCTTTGTTGCGTTTGTATTAATCATTCATCATTTTCTTGCCGTTGAGTAGTATTCTATTGTATAGGCACACCACACTTTCTTCATCCATTAACTTTTGGGTGATCGTTGGGTTTTGACTATTACAAATAAAGCTGCTGTGAACACTCCTCAACAAGTCTTTTTATAAACATATATTTTCATTTCTCTCGAGTAAACTCCTAGGAGTGGGATTACTGGATCAAATGACAGGCATATGTTTAACATTTGTGGAATCTGAAAAATATTTTCTAGAGTGGTCGGATCATTTTAGATGCTTACTTACGGAGTGTGAGTATCCCAGTTCTTCCCCATCATCACCAACATCTGTTACGGTCAGATTTTCTTAGGTGAGCCTTTCGGATGGTTGTGTAGTGGGATGCCATTGTGGTTTTAGTTTGCATTTTCCTCATGACTAAGTATGTTGAGTATATTTTTATTTTCTCCACTGTATGAATAATTTCTTTGGAGAAGTAGCCATTCAAATCTTTTGCCCATTTTTTTTTTAGATTATTTTCTTATTATTGAGTTTTGAGAGTTCTTTACATAGTGTGGATACAAATCTTTCATGAAATATTTTCTCCACATCAGTAGCTTGTCTTTTTATTCTCTTCACAGTGTTTTGCAAATGGCAGAAGTTTTGAATGTGTCCAAAGTCCAAATGATAACCTCGTAAAAAGTTTATTTATGGTTAGTGCCTTTGGTAGTCTATCTAAGACATCTTTGCCTAAACCAGAGTCCCCAAATTTTTCCCTTATATTTTCTTCTCAGAGTGTTATAATATTAGGTTTGATATTTAGGTATATGATTCATTTTTAGTTAATGTTTGTATGTGGTATGAGGTATGGATCATTTTTTTGGTTTTTTGGTTTTTTGTTTGTTTGTTTTTGCATATGAATATCCAATAATACCAGCAATCTTGGTGAAAAGACCATGCTTTCTCTACTGAGTTGTTTTTTGTATCTTTGTCTAAAATCGATTGCCAACATATGTATGGATTAATTCTGTTCTTTCTATTCTTTTCTATTGACCTATTTGTCTTCATTAATGCTCATACCACTCTGTCTTGCTTATTCTAGCTTTAGAATAAATTTTGAAATCTGGTTGCGTTGGTCTTACAACTTTGTACTTTTTCAAAGTTGTTTCCACTATATTAAGCCCTTTGCATTTCCACATGAAACTTAGAATCAATGAGTCAATCTCTAACAAACAAACAAAAGACCTGCCTGGACTTTTTTTTTCCTTGCATCGTGTCAGTCTATACATCAATTTACAGAGAATTAACACATTAGCAATATTGAGTCCTTCCATCCCGTGAGTACTATACATCTATCTCTTCATTTATTGAGATCTTCCAGAATTCCTTTTGGCAATATTTTATTATCTTCAGTGTGCCAATGTTTCATATCTTTGCAAATTTAGGCTTTAGCATTTCATATTTTTGACACTATTGTGCATGGCATTTTCATTTCAGTTTTGGTTATTCATTGTTAGTGCATATAACTACAATTGATTTTTATATTGATCTTGTATCCTGCAGTATTGTTAAACTTTCTTATGAGTTCTAATAGCTTTTCTGTATATTTCATTGGATTCTCTACATCGAGATCATATCAGCTTCAATTAAAAACAGTTTAATTTTTTGCTTTTCCATCTCAATGCCCTTTATTCCCTCCTCAGGCCCACCATTAACCTGGGTAGCACATCCAATACAATGTTGAATTAAAATATAGGAAGAAGATAGCTTTGCATCGGTCCTGATATTGGAGGAAATTTTCAGTGTTTGTTAAAATATGTTGATAGCTGTGGGTGTTTTGTACATGCCTTTTCTCGAGTTGAGAAAGTCTTTTCCATTCCTGGTTTGCTGAGTTTTTGTGTTGCTTCTCAGGGTCACTGTCTTCTATCGACTAATACCCGGTGTCTTAAAAATGCATATTTGTCCTCTTATTGGTTGTTTTAGCCAGAAGAATAAGTCCACTCTCCATTACTCCATCTCTTCCAAGGCAGAAGTCCAAAAGTCTTTTTTTTTTTTGGAAAATGAGAAAAAGAACATGAAATTGAATTCCATACACTCTGATTTTGTGTCACTGTTTCTTCGGGTTCGTAGAAGTCCAGAGCTTCTAAGGAGGGTTGCAGAGACAGTTTGGTAGATGAAACAATGAGTGATCTGGGGGCGTTCTGCTAATGAATCACAGCGCCCAGCTCTGCTCTTTTCTATGTTTATGACCTTGGAAGTTGTCTAACTTCTGTGAGCTACAGATTTCTCATCTGTAAAATGGGAATGCTCGTAAGAAATGATTAAGAGTATGAACTCAAATCATCTAACACAGTATCTAACATATAGTAAGTATTCAATAATTGATCACTTGCATTGTTTTTTTAGAGGGAGAGAGATATCAGGGGAGGGGCAGAGGGAGAGGGAGAGAGAGAGTCTTAAGCAGGCTCTGTGCCCAGCGTGCAGCCCAACTCGGGGCTTGATCTCACGACACTGAGATCATGACCTGGGCTGAAACCAAGAGTTGGGCACTTAACTGACTGAACCACCCAGGTGCTCCTGGAAACTCGCATTATGGGAAAAGAGCCCTGAATTACCAAACTGTATTATGCACAGTTATTCAATTAAGTGTTCTCAGTTTTGGTTTTATGTGTTACCGTACGTACATATAGACATGTCTATGTATCTCTAAATCTTCAAAAGCCATTGTTAAATGAGACAGGTTTTACTTTGATGGCTCAGAAATGTTTGGAAAATTGGGCCCTATAATAGAGTTAGATTACACACCTAACTGCAAGCTCTCATTTTCTTTTCTCAAATTTCATCACTGGCCAAATCCCCCGAGCATGAAGCTGACCATTCCTCCCCACCCACCCATTTTCCCTACACAAATAGCCCTGTGATGCCTAGAAAATCACACCAGGTAAGGAGCCAAGAAAGCTGGGTTATAATCCTGGACACCAATCCTTTTCTTTTCTTTTTTTTTTTAATTTTTTAAATTTACTTTTTCTTTTTAAATTTTTTTTTAATGTTTATTTATTTTTGAGAGAGAGAGAGACAGAGTGTGAGCGGTGGAAGGGCAGAGGGAGACACAGAATCCGAAGCAGGCTCCGAGCCATCAGCACAGAGCCCAACGCGGGGCTCGAACTCACAGACCGGGAGATCATGACCGGAGCTGAAGTCGGACGCTTAACCGACCGAGCCACCAGGCGCCCCATCACCAATGTGGTCTCATCTTTCTTGTCTCTCAAATGAAGATGTTGTGTTAGGTCCTTCCATGTACTCAAACATTCAGTTACTGTGTTCCTACCAAAAACAAAGTCCTTGCATTAGGCCCTGGAGATTGAGAGTCAAAAGATGAAATCCCTGTCCTCAGGGTATTCACAGTCCAGTGGGAAAGGGAAGCTTGCACACAAAGGAGAAGGCGATAATAATTATAAAACTATCATTATAGTCATAATAACAGTTCACACGTATCGACTACCTGCTGCGTCCTGGGCACTCCTAAAGGAGCTGGGCCCGTATTATCTCAGTTAGTGTTTGCAGAGAAACCCCCATCAGGTAGGAAATGTATTTTTTGCTTCCACTTTACTGATCAATAAACTGAAGCATAGGGTGGCAGAGTCACTTGTCCAAGATCGCACGGCTAGTGAGAGGCAGGGCCCACACCCAGTCTTGGCAATTCGTCTCCGGAGGCTGCCTTCCCAGCGGCCCCTCTGAGGTGCCTCTCCCAGCAGCCAGAGCTATGGATCATGGCGGTGTTGTTAGAACGTCCTTAGGAAGGACACCTAACCCGGACTGACAGGGACACAAGTGGAAGGCGGAGAGGGAAGCACTAAGATGTTCCCTTATCGTTCCTTTGCCAATGAAAGAGGCCATGGTTGTTTCCAACACTAAAAATCTTCCCTGCAATGAAGAATTTGGCTTGGCTGGCTTTTCTTGTTCAAATGACAGGTCAAAACCTTTCCATTCTACCTAATGGCTATGGATTCAGCCGACCTCAGGATTTCTGGAAGATAATGATGAGATGCTGGATGCAGTTCGCCAGAGGCACCGCCCGGAGGTTTAACTGCTAGGCCGTCATCTACTAACTGGGACAGCAGGGGCATGTCAGTTATTTTTAACCTGCCATCTTGACTGTTTCAGACCTTTTTTAAATCAGAACTTCCCCTAAGTGTGAGAGCGTTCGAAAAAGGCCAGCAGGAAGGCAGGAGTGGACGGGGGTGCTGGGGCTTCAGTGGACAGGCCCTTCCCAGCAGAGAAGTGAACTCGAAGCCCCACGAGGGCATCACATGAGCAGAACTTGCAGATATCAAAGAGGAAAAGGGAAGCGCCAGCCAACTGTGCCGTAACTTCTGCAGGTTTAATGAGAGGCTGAAAAAGGAAGGACGTCACAGACGTTTGCAGGTAGATGTCAAGATGGGCAGGGTGGGTTTGTTTCTCAGATTGGTCTCCTTACCTCTTCCACCGGGAAGAGGTGGGGCTGAGTATTCCCGGCTTTCAGGGCTTTGGCCTCCCATCAGTCTGGAAAACGGGCAAAGCACGGTTCCATACACAGATACCAAGAGCTGTCTGTCACCTAGTGGGATATACTCTAGAAAGGGGCACGTACAAAACGACGGCAGGCAGGGCCAAAATCTGCCAGTGATTGCTCATACATTCAGATATTCAGTGAATATCTACATTGTCCGGGGCACTGGAGCATAGGGATCGGTGAGCCACCGACCTCGTCTTCAGGAAGCTCACCATCAGTGGGGAAGAATAATGCGTAAACAACGAGTCTGTGACGGAGTGAAGGCTAGAAAGCACAGGGGCTCTGGGAACACAGAAGAGGTAATGCAACCAGCCTGGACACGTTAGGGTTGCCTCCAGAGCAAGAGAGTTTTAATTTAGAGTTCAAATTAGAGACGGTGGGCCGAAGAAAGGGACAGACTATTCCAGAAAGAGAAAGTGGCGGACAGAAAGGCCCTTTTGGTGAACTTCCAGGAGCTTGGAAAAACGCAAGGAAGGAAGATGGGAGATGGGTTTTCTCCCCACCAAGATGTGTACCAATGGGAGGGAACTGTTTCTGTATTGTTCGCTTCACCATGGACTTGGCGGCTTCCGTGGACTAGTCTGCCGCTCTTGCCCATGGGTGTCTTTTAGGCTTTTCCACAACATCGTGTGTGTGTGTGTGTGTGTGTGTGTGTGTGTGAGAGAGAGAGAGAGAGAGACTAAAACACTGATTTAAAAAGGAGAAAGAAAAAGAGAAGCTAAAATTTATTGACACCTAATGTGGACTGTGACCCTGAAGGTTTATATTAGTATCAAATATGACTTCATTAATATATTCATTCCTGTCTTAAATCTTAGCACTGTCTTAGACATAGAATACAAAGGTCCTAAAGATTAGCTTCTTCCATCTAAGGGATATACTCTAAAAAGGGGAACATAAAAAATCTTTGATTTAGTGTAATAATTACATTAACTATATAAATATAAATATATGGATATATACATCCATATATATAATAGATATATACATCCATATATAATATAGATATATACATCCATACATATAATATATATATATATCTCCATATATATCTCCATATATGTATACCCATATATATATATATATATATATATATATATAAAGATTATTCAAAGGCATGAGGAAGGGTTAAGAAGAGGAGATATTTAACCTGCGTTTCAAAGATAAATAGAAATTAAGCAGGTCCATTGGGTGAGGAGGGAAGTGCCATGCAGAGAGACTCTATAGGCCTGGGGACATGCATATACAAAGAAATTAAATAGTGCAACAAAGTTCATGAAACAGAGAGAAAGAGGGGCGCCTGGTGACTCAGTTGGTTAGCGCCGACTTCAGCTCAGGTCATGATCTCACGGCTGGTGAGTTCAATCCACGTGTTGGGCTCTGTGCTGACAGCTCAGAGCCTGGAGCCTGCTTTGGATTCTGTGTCTCCTTCTCTCTCTGTCCCTCCCCGGCTCATGCTCTGTCTCTCTCTCCTTCAAAAATAAATAAGCATTTAAAAAATTAAAAAAAGAAAAACAGAGAGAAAGAGAAGACACATCGTTGAGTTGTGGACAATTGCTAGATTGTGGAAAAGTTTACATGGGAGGGAAAGCCATCCAGAATTTTGTGTAACTTTTCTAGTCAGAGTGACAGGCTAGGAACAGAATCAAGTATGCATCTGGGAAGAACAGACTCTTGACTAGATGAGAAGGGAATTGGAAAAGGGTGTGAGATAGGAGGGAAACCAACTAGAAGGCCGGTTCCGTAGTCCAAGTAAAGATACCGCGAGGGTCTTGTCTAAGGGAATAGCACCGAAGAAATTAAAAGGTCACAGACCCCAAAGATATTTAGTTGTTAGAATTGGAAAAATCTTACTGACCAAGTGGATGTGAGGGATGGAAAATAGGGCAGAATCGAGGATGACTTCTAAGTTTTGGCATCACACAGTGAAATGCCATAGGATAATCACCTCTCACCCCGTCTCCTTTTCTTCATCAGAACAGCGCGATGCCGAGAAGATAATTATTTCGTCTGCCATCACAGAACATGAAATGGCCCATTTGGCATTCAAGCTAGATCTGGCTAAGGTCACGCTCTCTCCTGGGTTTTCAGTGAGATTGTCGGTTAGGATTAAGAAGTAGAAGATCTAGGGAGGAATCCTGAACTTCCCACTTCATCAGACTGTCTGGAGAATGTAGAGCAAGATCAAAATCACAGAACGTGGAACAGGAAAAATAGGAGACACCTGCAGCTGGTCCATTAGTTTCACCCCTTGTGTTTACACTTTGGTTTCCTCCGAATGGCTCAGCAGGGGTTTAAGGAGTCTCTTCTGTCTGGATCCTCCCCATTCTAAGCCGTGTGTCCCAGCACTAATCCATGCTCCCTGGAAAATAAAATACAATCAGGAGAACTCCCACTAACTACAATTTCCTTGAGGACATTGGGTAATGAGAACGGTATGATCTTTTTTTTGGCCATGAGAACCTTCTGTCCTCTCCTGCTCTCCAGCCCCTCCCCATGTCCAGGAACGACCCTCATAGCTCGGTTAAGTGTCATTTGAGAATTCTTTCTATCAACATAAGAAAATGAAATAAGGGGAAACCGTAAGTTATAAATGAAGACCCTTAAAAGCTCACACATATTTCTAGACAACAAAATGAAGTCATTAATCCACGAGGACTTCATCCATTTATCTCCCTCTTCTATCCTCATTTCATAAACACAAATTTTCTGTTACATTCCCAACACATTTGTTGGAAGAGGGGGGTGAGAGATGAATTAAATGAACACCCACTCGATAATTCCTGACCTTTCCTTTAGCATGACAGTTTTATCAGTCAAGCAGAGAGATAATATGATGAGGATAAAAAGCTAATATTCTCCCCTGGTAAAAAAGAATCAATGACACTTTCACCCACAGCTTTATTGAAAAATGGATGATAATGGCTCAAGCACACCTACCAGAGTGAGCTGCTTGAAGCTACATTTAGCAAACTTCTTGGAAGACAAAATATAGCTGAGATTGTAGGGAGGCCCACAAAAGAGGTGCGGGAATATTTCTTAAAATGAATGCAATAAACCCATTTCCCTACAGCCTATGGAGGAGCAATGAAGTGCCATTTATGGAAAGGGAGAATGAATGCTGTAAATTGCCCGAGCTCACCGCATTTCCCAGCGAACAATCTTGTTTGGTGATCTTAACAGTTTCAGCCCTTGGGGAAACTTGTTCCAACTTCTGGACTACAGCTATTTGACTGGGGAGGGAGGAGAAATGCAGCCAATTATAAAAGTTTTATTATCAATGACAAACTGGAGCTCCTAAAAATTATCTGTATTTGAAAAGGATATTTCTGGCCCCCCCGGGGAAAGATTCAGGAACATTTTCCCTGTCTCTCCCCAAGGTGCCTAATTAATTTACATTTAGAAGGGTTAACCTCAGAATTTTAATTTCAGAACGCGAAGTACTGATCGTGCTGTGTTATAGATCAAACTACACTGTATCTTTCCTCTTGGGGCTGAGAAAAGCGTAGAACACTCTGAGGTGGAGTCTAAGTTTTAGGGAGGGGTGTTATTAGACAGCCTTTCACTTGTACTATTCCAGATTGCTGGAGATCTGCCATGGAGTTTGGGTCTAAAGACTTAGTAATATTAAACACTCAGACCAATTTCCTTGTTTTCTTATGTGTGCTCAGAGACCTCGCTGGGCCAGAGGCTTCATATAGTCTCACCTTATTCTTTCCAAAATGTTCTCACTTCCTGATCACTTGTAAGCCTAGTCTGTCCTATCCCACTTCCTGAGTTTCTCTTGCCTTCCTACTGGATTTCTGTATCACGAGGGACAGTACCTGTCCTCTAATATCATCCCAAATTCATGAGAATAGGAGGAGCCCAAAGGTCTGGTCTTCAAGAAAGACTATGGAAAATGAAAGCTCAACATTGTCTTGCAAACTTCTAAAACCCCTAGGAAAACAGGAGTGTACACTTGGTGCACCATGGCCAGGACCAGATACATAACTTTCAGGGCTGAGTGCCAAAATAAAAATGCATTGTTACAAAATTATTGAGAATTTCAAGATGGCGACAGTAAAGCATTAAACCAAGTGTTCGTATGTCACAGGTCCATGTAGCATGGTTCAACAACACCCGTGGCCTTGACCTTCGCCTACACGTCTCCTCTATACGGTGGGGGCTAAGGGATGGGAGAACTTTATACTCCTCATCAAATTTGGAGCATGTCACTAACACCTCACCGCCATGGATTCTCTTACCTGACAAACTAGAGCAATGCCATCAGTCAGCCTGACTTGAGGCTGTCTGAGGAAGGGAAACCACCAGCAGGTTATCACAAAAAGTGAGTATATCTTCATTGTCACATCCTTCTCCACGCTGCTGTGTCTCTACCTGGGACCAAGGAGATACAAGTTCTCCACCACCATGCATATCACTTAGATGTCGGCCGCAAACACTTGAAAGCTGAATCAACCTATGTTGTAGACTGCGTGTCCTACATAGTCGCATTCTACGCTAAGTCAAAAATCACCTTTTATTCCAGTTTATGTCTCGGATCTGATCTACGTGGCTCATTCATGTTCTTTTTGTTGTGATTTGCCCATGCAATAACTACACATAGTACCGTTAAAATAAAACACAGTGGATTTTCCATCGCCCTATAACATTCAACACTCTAAGGATTATCTGTTACCAATCCACCCTTTTATTCTGACAGAGAAAATAACATCGTGCATGTACAGACTACCTACCTCTACCCACCTTATCCAAGCCAGTCCTGCACCCATGCCTGTTCCGTAGGGTTTTTTTTCCCCCCTGAAACTGATGCTGCTTCTTTTAACTGGACCCAACTGGGGCTACTCCATCCCCACCTTTCCCACATTTCACCTGTTTCCAACCATCCAGTGAGTTATTACAACACCAATCCTTTGCTCACCCATCCATATCTTAAACTGAGACCCAGATTGGATGAGCTTATTACAGGACCTAACAATCTACACACGGGATTTTAAAAATATACCTGATGCTTCCTGACTCCTAACAGTGTTCCCAAAACACGAATTACAATCCAGGCCAGAGTTTCGCCAAAATGTCCGACAGAGCGCTAACATTCCTTAAATTCTTCCATGGAAAAAGAAAGGTAAATGCAGACTCATTCTGAAATATGTGAAGTCTCTTTCTGAAGCTATTTTAGAGCTATCAAAATGCTCGTGTTCACCGTGAAACTCAAAGAAGAGATTCTTGTCCATCATATTTTTGAAATCAATTTTCCCATCAGTTTCCCCCACACCCACCTCCTCTCCCACGTATACTACACGATGACATTCTTCAGAGTGTACCTTAGAAATGCTGCCTGGACACCTTTTGGGATGAGCGCTGGGTGTTGTCTGGAAGCCAATTTGACAATAAATTTCATATTAAAAATAAATAAATAAACAAAAATAAAAATATAATACCAATATAAAAAAAATGCTGCCTGGGATCATGGAGAGAGCCTAATTTCCATCGACTGATGAATGGGTAAAGAAGCTGTGGTTTATATATACAACGGAATACTACTTGGCAATGAGAAAGAATGAAATCCTGCCATCTGCAGCAACGTGGGTGGAACTGGAGGGTATTATGCTGAGTGAAATAAGTCAGCCAGAGAAGGACAGATACCATATGTTTTCATTCATATGTGGATCTCGGAAACTTAACAGAAGACCATGGGGGAAGGGAAGGGGAAAAGATAGTTTCAAACAGAGAGAGAGGGAGGCAAACCATAGGAGACTCTTAAATACAGAGAACAAACTGAGGGTTGATGGAGGTGAATGGGCATTGAGGAGGGCACCTGTTGGGATGAGCACTGGGTGTTGTATGGAAGCTGATTTGACAATAAATTATATTAAAAAACAAAATTAAACTTGACAATAAATTTCATATTAAAAAATAAAAATAATAAAAAGTAATAAAAAGTAAAATTAAAATTAAAAAAAAGAAAAAATTGATGCCTGGGACACCCCTCATGTCATCAACTGCAGAGCATATTCTCAATGTGTCCCAGGAAAAAAACGACCTCACAGAAGAGAAAGAAAAAAAAAAAAAAAAACAACTCACATAATGTTTCATTTTTTACAAAGTTTAGTACTTCCAGTTATGCAAAGTCTATTGCCCAGGAACTTAAAACTCATTTGGGAGAAATCCCCTGGCAAGAGTTTGGGACATTTTTGTTCAAGCAGGCTGCCTATGTCTTCAAGTGGGGCATTGTTGTCCCTTTACTACGTGTAGAAATTTGCAATGGCCGCATACCCATGCTTCCCGGAAACTCTCCTTTACCCCTAACGTCCATCCTTCTTGCCCCCACCCTTATTACCGCCATCCTTACTGACCCCATCTTTTTGAACCCCACTACATTTTCAATAACTGCGATTCTGCACCTCTCCATTCTCAGCGTGATGATCCAGCCACAAGCAGGTGGGCCTGCTGTTTTATGGCCATAACCGACTCTAGAGCAACCATTACAGCCTTGTCCTCACAACAAGTATCTTCGCTTCTGTCTGTCTCCATCCTGAGCGTAACCGTAACCTCCAAGAACTTTGAACACTTGGCGGATTTTTTGTTTGTTTCCAAAGTAATCCCTTCAAAATGCCCAGGTCCTTTGCCATGTGCCTTTTCCACTTTTGCTTTCCTTGGCTTTTTACTGCTCTCGGCTGTAGGGGATCATTACCACTCCGTTAGTAGGAGCCATTTCTATCACTTAGTTTTCTGCTGATTCCATTTAGAAAATACCCATATATATATATATGTTATATACCCCTATATATATACATATATATATATATATATATATGTATATATATAGCACAGGAATATCATATCTTCATGAATCTTTGCGGCTCCAAATACACAATATTCACGCTTTTCTGTGTTTTTGGTCCATAACCATTGTCTGCGTTTTGAGTAGAGTATTACTTTCACTTTAAATTTTAGAATTTTATTTCTCTCCTTTCCCCCCAGCATTTTACATATTTGATCATTCTTTGCTAGTTCAAATTTCCTCCTTTCTTGGAATAGCATTAGCCAAAGCAACGGTGTGGCATAACACAAAAATCACATATTTTGAACTTCAAAACAGAATGTGAAAACACTCGTTACTAGTTACGTGATGACGAAGAAGCTCTTTAAACATCTTCCGACTTTGTTCTTCTGTCATGAGACAGAAATAAAACCTACTTTATAATATTGCTGTCATGGAAACACACTCCTTCATTAAAAGAAATATTTATCTTCTGCTTTTTTCGTACCAGCCACATGCGATGAGATAACCTATTATATAATGTTTTAGCTCAATGTTTGGTACACACTAAGTATTCAATAAATTTTATGTACCGTGCTTCTTCCCTGCTCTCATTCCATTGTGGATTGTTCTAGCATTCAATAAAATTTTGGTGATGATTTCTCTCTGCTTCCTACCTGGAGAATCTTCTCTATGCTCCAGGATTTAACTGTCACTTCTGTGCTCTCTCCCTCTACTCAGGTTTCATACTGCATTTCTATTTATCTAGTATAAACTTCCACGTGACTGGCCTTTCAGTACTTGGAATTCAAAATCTCGAAGATGCAAACATCTCTCTAGGAGAGGTACATTACGTAAACCACCTGCCTGCAAACATAGGTGCTATACAATGTTAGTTCCATTCATAGGTGTTAGTTTATATATATATATAATATATATAATATATATATATTATATATATATATATTTTTTTTTTTAACCTACCACACAAAAAGTAGCTTCGTCCTTCGGGGTCCTTATTTCCGTCTCCAGAAATGTCTTCACCATCCCCAGGAGTGAAACCTCGGAATCTATATATAAGGCCTCTCCCTGTTTGCTGTAATTAAAAACATTTTTTAATGTTTATTCATTTTTAAGCGACAGAGAGAAACAAAGCATGAGGAGGAAAGGGGCAAAGAGAGAGAGGGAGACACAGAATCCGAAGCGGGCTCCAGGCGCCGAGCTGTCGGCACAGAGCCCGACACGGGGCTCCAACCCACGAACTGTGCGATCATGACCTGAGCCAAAGTCTGACGCTTAACTGACTGAGCCACCCAGGCGCCCCAATGTTTATTTATTTTTGAGAGGCGGGGGGGTGGGGGAAGCAGCGGAGGTGCAGAGAGAGAAAGGGGGACACAGGATCTGAAGGGAGCTCCGACCCAAGAGCTGAGAGTTCAATGCCCAACTCGAACCCGTGAACCGGGAGACTATGACCTGAGCCAAAGTCAGACACTCAAGTGATGATGAAGCCTCCCGGGTGCCCCTAAACTGTCACCTTCTTGTGTGACTTACTAAATTACCCACTTGTCCTCCTTCTTTCCAGTTCCTTTCCCTCTCTCTCCATCACACTGTAACTTTCATCTTCCCAAATGTCTACTTTTCACCGTGTCAATCCCTTGCTCAGACTCAACATCATTTCATTAATCAGTCAAGTTCATGAAATAATAACATTTCGAACCCCTTAGTCTGCCTGGCATTCATGCCCCTCTGTTATTTGCTCGCATCCAACCTTCGCAGCATGACATTTCATTACTTTCCTGCTCGAGGATTCTTCTTCCAAGCTTGTCTGTTCCCCAGCCCTGAAATCTTCCCTACAGCACTGATTCATCCTCCTTACATACACTAGCTCACTGCCAGGGAGGTAAAGACGAATTAAGCCACCTGAACCTACATATTTTAGTAGCAAACAGAAGACACAAACATAATCAGATAGGTTACCATAAGTAAATAATATGTGAAAACCTAATGTATAATCCAAGTGCTACGCTCTATAGCATCGTGGAAAAGACAAGGTCTCATCAAAATACCTATATTAACAAATGCTATGCATTTTTTAAAATCCTACCAATTATAGCAGGATAAGACAGACATACCCAAGTAAAATCATAATAGAACCTCGCTAACAGGTCAATATGAATTAACAAAAACCCCAGTAGTAGCCTATTCTCAAAGGCAGGGTAACGTGAAATTCTTCCGACTTTAGTGAAAAAACTCATTGTGTGAAACCTTATGTAACCAGAGATACAGAGCTACCCATTGGCAATGAATTCCACAGCATGACTGCAGAAGGCACAGAAATAGTTTTGTTTAGCTGTTTCCTCTGCCCTCTTTACAAAGGCCAAGAGCAAAGCACTTGGCTAACCAGCACCTTTCCGTGAGTACTCGTGTCACATCACTTTTCATACACTATGTGCCACCCTTCAGAGCACGCAGTATCATCTCCCACTCTGAGGAAACTGAGACTCAGAAAGGACAAGAAAGTCCTCCGAGATCACAGTGCTAGTAAGTGATGGAATATATTGAAAGCAACATTGCATGCTGCAGATAGTCTTATTCATATGTTCAGCACGGAACTATTGACATTCTCGGTGTGGGGGCTTGTCTAAGACATTGAACAGCTTCCTGTAGATGCCGGGAGAACACCCCGGATTACGACAACCAGAAACGTCCCCCAGACATTGCTACGTGTCTCTTGGGGAGATAAAAGCATCTCCAGTTGAGAATCACTGCATCCTCAGACGCATCCTCATTTAAGCTGACAGAATAAGAGTGACCTCACAGGCTGCTGTTGTATACCCTCGTACTCCACGTGTGAGTAAATGTTAGAAAACTGCAAATACAACAGAAGTGTCAAATTTGGAAAGAAAGGGATAAAATTCTTTTTATTAGCTGATGATTTGATTTCCTACATTAAAAACTCTATAGAGGGGCACCTGGGTGGCTGAGTTGGTTAAGCGTCCAACTCCGGCTCAGGTCATGTCTTATGGTCCATGAGTTCAAGCCCCGCGTCGGGCTCTGTGCTGACAGCTCAGAGCCTGGAGCCCGCTTCAGATTCTTTGTCTCCCTCTCTCTCTGCCATTCCCCTGCTCTCTCTCTCTCTCTCAGAAATAAATAAAACATTAAAATAAAAACCTCTATAGAAAAAACACAGTATCAGAACTAATAGAAGAGTTCATGACCACTGTCGGGTGTAAGATCAACTTCTGTATTCTCCTCCACCAACAAAGCCCAACCAGGAAATATGGTAGAAAATACATTACTTAACATAGCAGCTATAACCATCGAGTGACATCCTAATAAACATGTGAAAAGAGACATTAACTCATTAACCACCATGAAAATTCCAATGAAAACACAAATAGGAAGAACGAGTTGCACTTTTGAAACCTGCACTTTGTTGGCAAATTGTACCTCAACAAAAGATGAGAGAAAACACAATGGTCTCAACATTAAGCCCGTGAGTTTATGAAAGATTAAAAAGGTAGATAATATTCAGATCTGACGAAGGTGTGAACAAAAATTCTCATGCACTGTGAGTAGTCATGTGGACTAACAGAGCTATTTTGAACATAATTCTGAAAGAATCGAGTGATTTTAAGTGTGCGTATGTACTAACCCAGATATCTCTCACCTGGATTTATTTTCGAAATAAATACTTTCAGAAATCTATAAGGATGCATATAGATGGATGCTTATTATAATAGTGCTGGGTTTTTTTTTAAAGGAACATTGAAAGGTATCTATTTACCATTAAAGAATGGAAAAATAAAACATGATAGATTTACATTACTGAAAACTAGTAGTTAGAAATAAAGACCAAACAGTAAGATGAATAGATCTTATAAGTAGTCAAATTTTTGTAAAAACAAAAAAAGAAAGAAAGAGAAGAAACAGTTGTGATTTATAGCAAAATACCAATACATACTTTTGAAACAAATAGAACAATACTCAGGTTACTCAGGATCTACATGCATATTTATAGACACATCTCAAACACAATGCTCATAGTGGAACTGGGGCTCTTCAATGATGAGGAAAAACGGGAAATAAAGTGAAATAAAATAAAGTGAAATAAAACAGTGAAAACAAAAAAGGAATCTTAACTAGGCAAATAATAATCATGTGCTATGAATTAAGGAGAAAGAGAAACAATCGTTTTGTACCTGAGTTCCAAAAGTAGAAATATAAGAGAAGGGAATGTGGCCAATACAGTATGTGTATCCGATTTGCCCTAGATTTCAAGCCCAGGATCTTTTCCGTTTAAATAGGTCAATATGTGGGATGCGTGGGTGGCTCCATCAGTTAAGCATCTGACTCTTGATCTCAGCTCAGGTCTTGATCTAAGGGTCATGAGTTCAAGCCATGCATTGGGCTCCTTGCTGGGTATGAAGCCTGCTTAAAAAAAAATAGGCCAATATGCTAAAATATTTTACTCTGTATCATGATTTCTTACACTGTAACCAGTTTGGCGTAGAGGATCAATATCCCATGACAACGTCTGTGTTTAGCCATATTTTATAAGATAGCACAGTAGAATCCAGACACTCCCATAGGAAAAACTCACTGGGCTTGAGTAGGAAGTCCTGCCCTGCATATCATCAACTTTTACAGGTTTGAGCAAGTCATTTACTCTTGGAAAGTGATGGCTTTGCAGAGATGTTCTTCCAACCTTTCTTTTCTAAAATATTTTTATATCCAGAGACAGATCCTTGGAATAACCCAGGGAAACAACAAATACTGCCTGGAACATGAACCCTGAGTTTTACCAACAGTCAAAGAGCTGTTTGGGACATGAAAATACCTGTGATTTCATTCCAGCCAGTTAAGTCCAACACAAGTGTCGAGTCACTGAATTGCATGCCCGAAACTAACATCACTCTGCGTGTTAACTAACTGGAATTTAAATAAGAACTTTAACATTTTTTTAAAAGAAAGAAAATAAGAGAAGAAAAACGTATTTATTTATTTATTTTGCTAAATAATGTCACGGTCACAAAAATTGCTATTGATATCTTTAGCCAAACATACATTGATTTACTGACTCATTTAATAATGAGAGTCTAACAGGAGCCAGGCTCCGTTGCAGGTACTGAGGAATCCAACATTGCATAAACTCTGTTTCTGAAGATTTTATCGTCTCAAGGAAGAGGAGTGCCAACCCGTTACTACATAACAAATGCAGTTAATGATACTGTGATGAATGCTATGGACACAATGTTATAAGAATATAAAACAGTAGGTTCTTACCTAACTTGAGTAACATCAGAGAAGACGTCCTCTCTGGATGAGGCCTCTCAGTTGAAGCCAGAAGGATGAGTATAATTTGGCTGGCGGAAAGGACTGCATACAAGAGGGGAAAATGCTCCAGAGTGAGACACACCAGGGAGGAGGAGAAGGTCATGTAGTTAAGGGTGTTAGAAAACATTGCAAAGGAAATGGGAGACAATTAAAGGGCTTTAAGAAGGGAGTTGACATGCTCACATTTGCGTGGGTCAAACATTTCTCTGGCTTCTGTGTGGGGAGTAAATGCTCTCCATGGAGTGTTTTGTAGAAGCAAATAGTAACTGTGAAGAGACACAGAAGTCCAGTGAAGAGATAATAGGCCATGCACGAGGGTGATAGCAATGAAGAAGTTAAGAAGTTCGTGGGTGTTAAAATACCTGTAGGAAAGGGGAATCCCCTGACTTGGGTACTGATTGGCCATAAAAGAGAAAAGGATAGAGAAATCAGGAACGATCTTTAGCTTTCTTTCTTGGAATTGGGTGGATTCATTCAATGAGATGGATAAGACTGGAAGAAGGACACGTTTAATGTGCATAATAATCTGGCTTCAAGAAGGAAAAACATCAAATCTAGGGTAAGTGTAGATTATAGAAACTAAGGACTCCTAAGGATGCTACCTACCCACCCTCGATAAAGCCTGATGAAAAGCGCAGTCTCCATTTTCCTCTCATTGAGTACGGGGTTCCACACCGACATCCTGTGATCTCATCTGTATCTCCACTGATATAGGCTGACCTGGTTTCTTTTTGTCTTCTTTCCCTAGGTTACCATTGTCTCTTGCTTGTCATCTCAGCGTGGTCAAGACTGCCTCCCCCAATGTGTTGGCCTCACGTTGCTGTCTGCAAAGTCAATATTTTTCCTCCCATCCAACACAATTTAATGTTAACTTTGCCCCGGCTGCCCGCCCCCCCACCCTTCACCAAGTTTTATTCCTCTCCGAGAGGAAATATGTGAATACTTTCCCATAGGTTTAAATTTCCAGAGACCTGGGGGAAAAAAGAAGGGAGCAAAATATAACACAGGTGTTGCTTGACTGTTGAAGAGTCACATGGTTCCTAGACTACAATATTTTGAATATGGCAGTCGCATCATGGGAATGAGACAAGATCATTTATATACAGTGTGACCACTTTGGGCAAATCACAATTACTGCTGACATCCATCTGATAAATGACTTCTCTTGGGCCAATATTAACTCCAGTGGACCAGATCTTCAACAGCAGTGATGTCCTTCCTATAATGAGATCTCAATCTCCACGTTCCACTGAGTCCTGTGGTTTCCTGTAAAGCATGAACCACTGACCTAGTGCCTGTGCTGCCTTCCACCAGTTCAAGCAGTATAACTTTTTCCAACTTAAAAAATACACAATCTGTTTGAAAGTAGTTCCATTTTTTTCCCATAGCAGGAGGGTTTCTGTTATGGAAAAAAAAAGTTCTTCTTGCAATAAAGTTGTCTGCTAAACAAAATATCCTATTAGAGATGCATGATTCAATGATATTGAAGGTTGCATTTCCTATTCTCCTATGTAGACAAGAATCCTAATTGTGATGAGTCCGACTTTATCTTACCTGTGTTAATTCTGACTTCTTCCTCATATGTAGTGCAGGTAATACTGATTAATTCTGTAGCATAACGTAGATAAATGATTATTTTTATGTCTATACAACGAAGTGTGGAGATTTAGAGATTTCTCAGGGCATGAATACAGAGGCGAAGACTGAGTAGTGATAATGATCCCCAAGAGAGAAGAAAATAGATGTATTAGTTAATAAACAAGCTTCCATTTATACCGCAGATATTAAATAAAATGTGTTAGCTTCATAGCCCATGACTTGATTAGAGGAATTATCACACAAAAAAATAATGACAAAGCATCGGAACACAGGTTAAAGTTGAAAAAGACATGAACCACCTACAGGAAAAAATAGTTGCCTTTGCTAAAATACAAGCCTTAGTTTTCAGGAGAGATCACTTGTGATGCAAGCCTAAAACCCACAAAACCTGTGACTCTTAGCAAAGGGGCAACAGGAAGAACCAACGGCTAATGAAGCAGATGGAGAACTGACATTTAATCCATTTTGCCTCATTTCGAACCTAACATAGGAACTCTCCTTTATTAGCCAGAAATCTAACATTTCTCCTGACAAGAGAAGTGGTTTTTTCTTTTTTTTTTTTTTAATTTTTTTTTTCAACGTTTATTTATTTTTGAGACAGAGAGAGACAGAGCATGAACAGGTGAGGAGCAGAGAGAGAGGGAGACACAGAATCCGAAACAGGCTCCAGGCTCTGAGCTGTCAGCACAAAGCCCGATGCGGGGCTCAAACTCACGGACCGTGAGATCATGACCTGAGCCGAAGTCGGACGCTTAACCGACCGAGCCACCCAGGCGCCCCAAGAAGTGGTTATTTCTGTCCCTTAGCACAAACGATGCTCAAATTTCTCTCAACCTGAAAACAAAAACAACGAACAACAAAAATCTCTCGATTGATTCCTCAACCAGCTCCTTTGAACAACCCTTTCTTTCTTTTCACCAGGAAACTTCTGAAGAGATTCTCCCTCTTCACTGTCTTACCCTTGAACTTCTCAACCTACGGCAAACTTATTTCATAACTACTGAAGCTGTCGTTACCAGGGATTCTTATGACTAATGTGACCACAAAGCTTGTCATCCAAACTGGTGAAAAGGGGCATTATTAATAATTAAGCTTCAACTCGGACTTCCCTGAGCAAACAGGGCATATAGTCATGGCAACCAGACTCTTAGTAGTAAAATCTAATGGAGTAATTACCTCTTGATGCTTTTGCAAATACAGATTTTGTTAGCTGTTTCTCCCTGCGTGCAGATTTATCCTCCCTTACCTTACGAGACCTCCCTTTTTCCTGGATTTCCTCCCAATCATTGGGTGGCTTTCCATCAGTGTCCTTTCCAGGTTCTGGTTCTTTTTATTAGTTCAGTGTGCATGTTCCTAAGGCACTGGTCCGGAACGACTTCTCTTTTCACAGCACACAAACTTTTGTGTATTATCATTCCCTCTCCTAGCTTCTATTTTCATTTACGCCAATAATTCCTATAACCATATTTTCAGCTTTATCTTTTCCTCTGAGCTCCAGAACCATATCCAAATCCCCAATTGGCATACAGCTTTTGATAAGTCATGGCCATATCAAAAAACAATTGATCACATCTAAAATTATCTTCCACCCCCCAAAACTCTCCTACCATGCATGTTCCAGGGTTAGGTGAAAGATATTATTCATCACCCATATTCTCAAGTCATAAATTTGAATGGCAGCCGTATCAATCAGGATAACTCTAGCTGCTATGTAAAAACAAAAGAAAACAGGACAGAACAACAACAACGTGTAAAACTTCAAAGTCTTAACACACACGCACACCCTTCTGCCATTTCTTATTCTCATTAGAGTCAATATAGGTCACTGGGGTCTCTGTCCCATGCCGTCATTCGGAGATGCAAGCTGCCTTCATCTGGTGGGTTTGCCATCTTCTAAATGTGGCTCCAACGTCATCCTGACATCCTCCAGAAAACTACTTGGGCGGTGAAAGAGAACATAGAGGAAGCAGGCCCTCTCCAACTCCTCTGCCCACAAATCATTTCTGTGTACATTCCATTGGAAAGAATTTGTCATGTGGTTCTACCCAACTGCGAGATGATTAAGAAAGATCCATTAAGTCTGTGGAAGGAGGAAGGACTGACTTGGTCAGTCTAGCTAGTGTCCCCCCCACTGTCTTGCTCCCCCCTTCACCTCATATGTAATCATGTACCTCGTCCTGTGTGTACTTCTTCCATAACACCTTGGACATGCTGCTATTTTCTGTTGTCTATTGCCAGTTCTTTATTTAGGAGCCTCAAAATTCTTACCAAGATTCTACAGTTGCCCATGTGCTTTCACTGGCACAAGGCTGATCTTCCAAAGATTAATTGATCAAATCATTATCTTGGTTGGAACTCTAAGACCTCACAATAAAACTCAAAGCCCTCAGTCCGGAGCGCAACTCTCTTCGTATGATAGGTGCTGCACAGAGATTTTATCACATTTCTCATAACATGTTGCGTGAAAACACTGAAGTTAGTCTAAAATTCCCGCAAGACTTTAACCCTGTTTCTTTGAACATTTTAATGTCTCCCCATCTTTTTTAAAGCAGGCTCCACACTCAGTGTGGGGCTTAAACTGATGACCCTGAGAGCAAGAGTCACATGCTCTACTGACTGAGCTAGCCAGGCTTCCTATCCCCCCATCTTTTTATTTTTAAATATGCATTTTTATTTTTATTTTTATTTTTTAACGTTTATTTATTTTGGGGACAGAGAGAGACAGCATGAACGGGGGAGGGGCAGAGGGAGAGGAAAACACAGAATCGGAAGCAGGCTCCAGGCTCTGAGCCATCAGCCCAGAGCCCGACTCGGGGCTCGAACTCATGGACCGCGAGATCGTGACCTGAGCTGAAGTCGGACGCCCAACCGACTGAGCCACCCAGGCGCCCCTCCCCCCATCTTTTTAAATGGTTAGCCACCACTCATGTGTCCATTCTATATTCAGGTGTCTTTCTCAAGGAAGCCATCCCTGACTTCTCCCTATTAACTCCTAAGTAAGACTTCTCTACGCCCAACCATTGCTACACAAACCCATCCTTCTCTGTAAATTATACTCCTTCCCTAAATTATAATTATTTATAATTGCTTATGTAACTGTTCCTTATCTAGAGTATTGAGCATATAAGAAATGTGACATAAAAGTTTGATGAATGAGTTGTTCACTAAGAAAGAAGAGTGGAACCTTTGACAGTTTCACAGATTGTGACTCAACTCTTCTTTGTCCCACTGAAATCCAATAAACAGAAAACAAATTGTCCTATAGAGGATGTGGAATATCTGTAAGAAGAGAACACAAAGAACCAAAGAATTTGTTAGAACTGAAAGAAATCACTGAGTGCTTATATAATCTCTACAGTGTGAGCAAGGTAATTTTTGACTCATGTTTTGTTTTCCTAATTCTTCCACAAACAAATCCTCTCCCTGCATATATCTTTCTTTGTTTGTACAAGTTCACATCAACTACTTTTTGGCTTTATCCTGTTAACTGGTCTCCCTGTCTTCCTTTTATCCCAAGTGAGTATAATGTGCGTATTGCTGTCAACTAAAACTCTCCAAGGCATCCCTTGAATATTGTTACTATCGCCTCACCCCTATCAGAAATTATGATTGTTTACCTGAAGGACATAGTTGTCTAAAGGGCAAAACTCTTCTCCCTAAATATGTGATAGTTTCATTCAGTTCAACAAGAACGATTCACCTAAGAGCTGCTAAATTAAGAACAAAAAGCCAGCTATGTGTTGTCCTTTTGATTTTAGCCATTCTGAGAGGGGTAAGGTGGCTTTGATTTGCATTTCCCTGATGATAAGTGATGACAAACATCTTTTCATGCGTCCTTGGGCCATTTGCATGTCTTCTTTGGAAAAACATCTATTTGGGTCCTCTGCCCATTTTTAATCAGATTACTGAATTTTTTGTTTTTGTGTTCGTTTTTGAGGGGTGTTTTGGTGTTAAGTGGCATTAAGTTCTTTATATACATCCGATATTAACCCCTTATTGGATATATCATTTGTAAATATCTTTTCCATTCACTAGGTCGCCTTGTCATTTTGTTGATGGGTTCCTTCACTGTGCAAAAGTTTTTTTTTTTTTTATTTTGGTGTAGTTCCAATGGTTTAATGTTTGTTTTGTTTCCCTTGCCTGAGGCATGTATCTAGAAGAATGTTCCTATAGCCAATGTCAAAGAAATTAATGCCTATGTTTTCCTCTAGGATTGTTATGGTTTCAGGTCTGACATTTAGGTCTTGAATCCATTGTCAACTTATTTTTCTGTGTGGTGTAAGAAAGCAATTCTGTTTCACTCTTTTTGCCTGTTGCTGTCCAGTTTTCCCGGCACCATTTCTTGAGGAGACTGTCTTTTCCTCATTGCATATTCTTGCCTCCTTTGCCATAGATGAATCAACCATAAAAGCGTGGGTATATTTCTGGGCTCTCTATTCTGTTCCACTGATCTATGTGTCTATTTTTGTGCCGGCACCATACTAGTTGGATTACTATACCTTTGTATTATATCTTGAGAGCTGCCATTATGGTACCTCCACCTTTGTTTCTATTTCTCAAGATTGCGTGGCTATTGGGAGTCTTCTTTAGTTCCAGATAAATTTTAGTATTACTGGTTCTAGTTCTGTGAAAAATGTTGGTATTTTGATAGGGATTGCATTAAATCTGTAGGTTGCCTTTAACAATATTTATTCTTCCAATCCATGAGCATGGAATGTCCTTCCATTTGTGTGTGTCATCTTCAACTTCTTCCATCAGTGCTTTACTGTTTTTGGAGTACAGGTGTTTCACCTCTTGGTTAAATTTATTCCTAGGTATTTGCTTCCTTGGTATTTGCAGTTTTGCTTCCTCGGTTAAATTTGTTCCTAGGTATTTGAAGTTGTAAACTGGATTGTTTTATTAATTTCTCTTTCTGCTACTTCATCATTGGTATAAAGAAATGCAACAATTGTGGGCAAGGATGTGTAGAAAAAGGAAACCTGGTGCTGAAAGGAACCCAACGCAAATTTGTTGAGGCACCGTGCAAAGCACTCTGGAGGTTCCTCAGAGAATTAGAAGCAGACTTACTATATGATCCGGGAATTCCATCACTGGGTATTTACCTAAAGAAAAGGAAAACACTAATTCCGAAAGATATGTGTATTACAGCATTCTTTACAATAGCTAAGATACGGAAGCAACGCGATTGTTCATCAAAAAGTGAATCGATAAAAAAGATGTGATACACACACACACACACACACACACACACACACACTGGAATATTACTCAGACAAATAAAAGAATGAGATCTTGCCCTTTTCAACAGCATGGATGGACCTGGAGGGTATCATGCTAAGTGAAATAAGTCTGAGAAAGGCAGATACCATATGATTTTACTCATATGTGGAGCTTAAGAAGCAAAATAAACAAAGACAAAAAAGAGTCAAACAGACTCTTAAACACAGAAAAGAAACTGTAGAACAAACTGTGGTTGCCAGGGAAGGGGGGTGAGCATGTGTGGAAGAGGTGAAGGAGATTAAGAGTACACTCACCATGATGAGCACTGACTAATGCATAGAATTGCTGGGTCATTATATTGTGTGCCTAAAATTAATGTAACACTGTATTAATTACGCTTCCATTTTTAAAAAAGCTAGCTGTTACAACACACTTGCTATAATTAGCTTTCTGTGGAACGAGAGTCTAATAGAGAGGATCAGACTTTCCTCCAGATTTCTGCTAACCCCCAAATTCTATATTTCTACTCACTTCAAACTGAAAGAACGTTTGGTTTGTTTATTAGCATGATATTCTCACGTCAATTTAAATTTCCTATATTTAGACTTATTCCTGGGTTGCGAGGGCCATTCAGTATTCACAAGTCAATCAATTTGATACATCACATCAATAACAGGAAGCATAAGAAATGTAAGAGCATATCATGGATGCCGAAAAAGCATTTGACAAAGCACAACATATATTAGTGACGAAAATCCTCAACAAAGTAAGGTTAGAGGGAACATACTTCAACATAATAAGGGCCATATACAAAAAACCCACAGCTAATTTTGTCCCCAGTGGGGAAAAATTAAGAGCTTTTCCCCTAAGTCAGGAACAAGACAAGGATGACCACTCCCACCACTTTTATTCGACATAGTACTGGGAGTCCTAACCACAGCAATCAGACAACAAAAAGAGATAAAAGGCAACCAAACCAGTAAGGAAGAAGTAAACCTCTTACTATTTGCAGATGACATGATACTACTCATAGAAAACCCAAAGACTCCACCCCAAAACTGCTAGAACTGATTGATGAATCCAGTAAAGACACAGGATACAAAATAAAATATGCTGAAATTTGTTGCATTTCCATTTTTTTATATTAACAATGCATTTCTATACAGCGATAATGAAGCAACAGGAAGAAAAATTAAGAAAACAATCCCATTTACAACTGCACCAAAAGTAAGATAATCTAGGAACAAACCTAACCAAAGAGGTAAAAGACCTATACTCTGAAAACTATAGAACACTGATTTAAGAAATTGAAGACAACACAAAGAAATGGAAAGACATTCCATGCCCGTGGATCAGAAGAATAAATATTATTTTGAAATGTTTGTACTACCAAAAGCAATCTTCAGATTTAAAGCAATGCCTATCAAAACACCAACAGTATTTTTCACAGAACTAGTAGAAACAATTCTAAAATTTGTACAGAACCACAAAAGACTCTGAATAGGCAAAGCCGTCTTGAAAAAGAAAAGCAGTGGCACCTGGGTGGCTCGGTGGGTTGGGCGTCCGACTTTGGCTCAGGTCATGATCTCACAGTCTGTGAGTTCAAGCCCTGCGTCGGGCTCTGTGCTGACAGTCAGAGCCTGAAGCCTGCTTCTGATTCTGTGTCTCCCTCTCTCTCTGCCCCTTCCTCACTCATGCTCTGTCTCTCAAAAATAAATCAACGTTAAGAAAAAAAATTTTTAAAGGTGCAAAAAAAAAGAAAAGCTTGTGGCATCATAATTCTGGACTTCTAAATTATACTACAAAGCTGTAGTTATCAAAACAGTATGGGACTAGCACAAAAATAGACACATAGATCAATGGAACAGAATAGAAAACCCAGAAATGAACCCACAACTATGTGGTCAATTAATCTTTGACAAAGCAAAAAAGAATATCCAGTGGGAAAATGATACTCTTCCTCAAATGATGTTGGGGAAACCAGACAACTACGTGCAAAAAGAAGAAACTGGGCCACTTTGCCACACCAGACACAGAAATAAATTCAAAATGGATTAAAGACCCAAATGTCAGACCTGAAGCCATAAAAATCCTAGAAGAGAACACAGGCAGTAACTTCTTTGACATGGACCATAGTAACTTTTTTCAAGATATGTCTCCCGAGGGAAGGGAAACAGAAGCAAACATAAACTATTGGGACTATATAAAAAACAACAACAACAACAACAACAACAACAACAAAAAACTTCTGCACGGTGAAGGAGACCATCCACAAAACTTAAAAGGCAACCAATGGAATAGGAGAAGGTATTTTCAAATGGTATATCTGATAAGGGGTTAGTATCCAAAATACATAAAGAACTTATAAAACCAAACATGCAGGGGCGCCTGGGTGGCGCAGTCGGTTAAGCGTCCGACTTCAGCCAGGTCACGATCTCGCGGTCCGTGAGTTCGAGCCCCGCGTCAGGCTCTGGGCTGATGGCTCGGAGCCTGGAGCCTGTTTCCGATTCTGTGTCTCCCTCTCTCTCTGCCCCTCCCCAGTTCATGCTCTGTCTCTCTCTGTCCCAAAAATAAATAAAAAACGTTGAAAAAAAAATTAAAAAAAACAAAACAAAACAAAAAAAAAAACCAAACATGCAAAACCCAAATAATCCAGTTTAAAAATGGGCAGAAAACACTACACACGGCACATGAAAAGATGTTCATCATCACTTATCATCCGGGAAATGCAAATTAACACAACGATTGGGTATCAACTCACACCTGCCAGAATGGCTAAAGTCAACAACACATCAAACGACGGGTGTTGATGAGGATGTGGAGAAAAAGGAGCCCTTGTGCACTGTCGGTGGGAGTGAAAACTGGTGCAGCCACTGTGGCAAACAGAATAGAGTTTCCTCAAAAAGTTTGAAATACAACCACCCTACGATCCAGGAATTATGCTACTGTCCATTTACCCAAGAATACTAAAACACTCATTCAAAGGGATACATGCACCCCTATGTTTATGGCAGCATTATTTACAATGGCCAAGATATGGAAGCGGCTGAAGTGTCTATCAACTGATGAATGGATAAAGAAGAAGTGGCTTATATACCACGGAATATTATTCAGTCATAAAAAAGAGGGAAATCGTGCCATTTGCGATGACGTGAATGGAGCTAGAGTATAACGCTAAGTGAAAGAAGTCAGTCAGAGAAAGACAAATACATATGATTTCATTCATATGTGGGATTTAAGGGGGAAAAATGAGCAGAAGGAAAAGAAACACAAGAGACAGAGAGAGGGAGAGACAAACGAAGGAACGGACTCTTAATTATAAACAACAAAATGATGGTCACCAGAGGGGAAGGGGATGGGAGGATGGGTAAAACAGGGGACGGCCATCAAGAAGCGCACTTGTCGTGACGAGCACTGGGTGATACAAGGCATGGTCGAGTCACCGTAGGGTACACCTGGAACTAACGTAACACTGTATGTTAATTGACTGGAATTAACACAAAAACTGAAAAACTGGCCCCCAACAGAAAAATAAACTTCCCATATTTATTCTCGGACTATTTATTAAGCATCTGTTATGCGCCACATATATAGGACACAAAAATTATTTCTTGAGAAATTAGTGTGGGTAGTAACGAGCAAGGGCTGGAAATACAAATGTCCAGAAGCCATAAACATGCGTTGGCTGCCGCCTTATTCCAGGTATCATTCTAGGGGGTGTTTGCTCAGTAAATTATTGCCCATCTACCAAGACTCAGTTCAGGCATCAAATTTCAGGCGGATCGCCTTCTATACACAAACAAGGATGACTTTTGCCCTTTGAATATGCTACTTTTATGGACTTCCTCAACCCATTGTACCTCTGTACCTTGCCTTTTCCCTTATGAGAATGTGGGCTTCGTGAGACAATGGCCGAAATCAAAACTATCGGAAGTTCCTGGTATATTACGGTCTCTCGCCATGTTTGCTTAATTGATAAATGCATCCTTCCTGTAGGGGGTATCGTGGTGTTCCACACACACCCCCTCTTTGGGGTGACAAGCCCATCCTCCGTCTTCTGTGACAGCTGCTCATAATGGCTGTAGCCCTCGCCACAATCACCCACAGCTCTGAACATCCACCCAGGCCTTCCTGCTACCGCAACTGAGGCTTCGACTCAGTTTCTCCTTCTGCCATTGAGGCCTTCCTTAATTCCTTGCAGACGTGTGCACTGAAAGCACTCCACTAACAAGGCGTGTGCACACAAAATTTAGTCTTTTCTGAGAAGCCCAACCAAAGACAGCTGCCCGAAGATGGTTTTAATCTAATTGAGGAGGCATACTTAAAAAATTAAGAACAGTAAAAGGGGAAAAAAACGTACAGAGGAAGAGGAAGGAGTTCAAGGAACAAAGTGCTCATTGAACAATAGAGAAATAGGAAAAGAATCAAAGAGAAGGGACATTTCTATATGGCGCCAAGATCAAATTGGCAATTGACATGGAGAGAAGCAGGAAGTGAGCACACTGCTTGGCAAGGAGTGGTGGAAGAGCCCAGAACTTTTGTGTTTGCATCCCCGGTTTGACTCTCCAGTTCATTTTATTCTTCACCCCAGTGGCTTTCATTCTGAACGGTTTTTGTATCCATGTAACGGAGAGCACAGTATACAAATGGCAGGACTCTAGAGATGATTAAAAATAATACTGGAGGGGCGCCTGGGGGGCTCAGTTGGTTAAGCAGCTGACTCTTGAATTCAGTTCAGGTCAGGCTCCCAGGGTCATGAGATCGAGCCCCCTGCTGGGCTCTGTGCTGGGTGTGGAGGCTGTTTGGGATTTTCTCCCTCTCCCTCTCTGTCTCCTGCTCCTCCCCTGCTCACTGCTGGTGCTCTCTCTCTCTCTCTCTAAAATAAAATGTTTTTTCATTAAAAAAATATGTGAAGAAATGTTGCCACGTGATGGACCCTCGAACAGTATTACCTGTCTTCATTCTTTAGAAAGTGGGAATAAAAGAAAAGGTGGTGAGGGACACATAGTAAATCCAGGTGGGCTGAATTAGAGGCCATGTGCTATAAATAAAATAAAGAAATATATGAATAAAGCGGTTTCAATATCTGTGTTTTTTTTCTTTCCTGGCTATATTCTGTTTCTGTATCAAAGCAAAACTTTCTTTTTGTGTAAGAATAGCCTCAAGATGTAGAAGGGGAGAGAGAGATGTTTACTTCACAAATTTGAAAGACATTACTTAGTAACGTGGCTTCAGTGTGCCAAGAAATATTTCAAGAAGGAATTGATTCTTTAGTTTGGAGAAACCAGTGAAAATCTTTCCTAATGCTCTTCTGGGGGAAACTTAGCCGCTGAAAGAATGCTAAGAGAGGAGACGGGATTTTTCTTGGACTGAAAAGACCGAGGCACAGAACTTAGGGACATTTCATTGTTTAAAAGATCGCAGAAGACATTCAAATTCCCTTGACTTCTAATTGGAATTCCTTAAAGTGTACAAGGTAAGAGGGTCAAGAGGGTAAGCCGGAAGCATAGGCTCAGGAACAAATCTTCTCCTCAAGCCCTGTGTGCTGTCTCCTTAATGGGAATGGAACAAGTGGAGTGAAAAGTGGTACAAACGGTCTAATCCGGTCCTCAGTCACCACTCCGGGAGATAAAGCAATTCCGCTGTCCAATATGACAGTGAGGCCCATCACCATCCTGTGGAAAAAATGAAGTTCTGAACACTCTTCCCAGCTCCAAAGGTGTTCGGTTTTATTATACCCATGACTCTAGTTCAAAATGATTAGTCACGGCTACATCAATACTGTTTTGGGGGAGCCTGGGTGGCTCAGTTGGGTAAGCGTCCGACTCTTGATTTTGGCTGAGGTCGTGACCTCAGGGCTCACTGGGTCAAGCCCCGCTTCAGGCTCTGTGCTGACAGTGTGGAGCCTTCTTAGGATTCTCTCTCTCTCCCTTTGTCTCTGCTCCTCCCTGACTCGTTCTCTCTCTCTGTCCCTCTCTCAAGGTAAATACACATTAAAAACATATATACTCATTTAATCATGATTAAACCCTTTATTGCTTTGCTTCTCTTTCTTGTCCTTAGCTGATAACTATGCTAACTGTAACCAGTGATCTTGAGCAAGTTCTGTATCCTTCTGCCTTTGACCGTTAGGAGAGCTTTTGGTATCCAGGCCTTAACAGTTGATGGTCAACCTGAAAGTACAACAGTAACCAGATGTCATTTACGACTCAATGAAAACCAACACTTGGAATTCTTCTCCATGTCTTCAATCAAGCCAATCAAAAACTGAAAAAATATGTATAGTTGAAGATGTGTTCAAATGTCAGTGGGTATATCCCTCCAGTAACTTTTGTTCGGCCCCAGAGCACAGTTCTAGACCTGAGTTGGGAGCCCGTTGACCGTAACAATAACATAGGCCGTGTGTTCCTCATTTGGTCATCTGTGTGTAAATCTCAAATTTGTCTGTTATTGATACCTAATTTAGCTCATTGTGATCAGAGGAACTTCTTTATTGCTTTATTTAAAATTGTTTTAGGGCCCCTGGGTGGCTCAGTCAGTTGAGCGTCCGACTTTGGCTCAGGTCATGACCTCACAGTTCATGAGTTCGAGCCCTGTGTCGGGCTCTGTGCTGACAGCTCGGAGCCTGGAGCCTGCTTCCGATTCTGTGTCTCCCTGTCTCACTACCTGTCCCCCACTCTCTCTCTCTTTCAAAAATAAATAAACATTAAAAAAAATTTTTAAACATTAAAAAAAATAAAATAATATATTGTTTTAAGTTTCTTGACTCTTTTCCTTTTTTTAAAATTTATTTATTTTTATTTATTTATTTATTTATTTATGTCTTTATTTATTTATTTATTTATTTTTGAGAGAGAGAGAGAGACAGAGACAGAGTGTGAACAGGGGAGGGGCAGAGAGAGAGGGAGACACAGAATCCGAAGTAGGCTCCAGGCTCTGAGCTGTCAGCACAGAGCCCGACGCAGGGCTCGAACTCACGAACCGTGAAATCATGACCTGAGCTGAAGTTGGATGCCCAACTAACTGAACCACCCAGGCACCCCAAGTCTTCTTTTTCTTTTCTGGCCTAGTACAAAGGCTATCCCTGCATGAAGTTTCACGTATACATGAAAGAATGAACTACTGATCGCTTCTTTCATACAAAAGAAGGTATGTTCTGCTGTTGTGTAGCGTGTTCTATCTGCAGGGTCTGGTGGGTTGTAGTATTGTTCCTTTCATTTCCCAGTTGATCTTCGGCCTGATTTTTCTATCTGTTGTTGAAAGGAAGTATTGAAATCTCCAACCACCATTGCTGAATTGGATTTTTCTCCCTTCACTTGTGTCAAGTTTGTGTCCGTTTTCAGATGCATGTATGTTTAGAATTGTTCTATCTTCCTTTTTTGCCTGGCCATTTTATCATAAGAAGTATCCCTCTTTTTCTAATAAAAAACTTTTGTCTTTAAGGTTTTTCGTTTGTTTGTTTATCTAATATTAGTATAGTGACTCCAGCTTTCTTTAGGTTGCTGTTCGCTCCTTTACTTTCAACCTGTTTTGCTTTTTTTTTTTTTAATATAAAGTGTGATTGTAGAGGCAGCGTATATTTGCATCATGTTTTGGGTGCCATTCTGCCAGTCTCTACATTTTAATGGAACGTTTAATCTATTTACATTTAATGTCATTGCATATAAAGTATTTACATCTGCCATTTCACTATTTGTTTTCTGTATGCATCTCATGCCTTTGTTCCCCTGTTTCCATATTAGTACCTATCTTCGTGTTAACTGGATATTTTCTAGAGTTCCATTTTTATTTTCTTGCCTTTATTTTCCTATAGTTTTTGTGGCATTTTCTTACTGGTTTCCCCAACAGTGACAAGTAGCACCCTAACTTAAAACAATGTAGTTCAGATTAATGCTATCTTAATTTTAGTAATATGCAGAAATGTTCCAATATGTCAGTAAACTTTCACGGTTTCTGTGTAAGGTCTTACACATATTTTCCTTTAAAAATTTACATACGCATATGATTTTTATTTTTCATTACATTTATTTATATTTGATAGAGACAGAGCACAGGTGGGGCAGGGGCAGAGACAGAAGGAGACACAGAATCCGAAGCAGGCTCCAGGCTCCCAGCTGTCAGCACAGGGCCCGACGTGGGTCTCAAACTCACGAATCGCGAGATCATGACCTGAGCCGAAGTCGGTCGCTCAACCGACTGAGCCACCCAGGCGCCCCAGTGATATATGTATTTTTAAAGATGTGTCAATCATCTTGTTAAAATTCATGCACAACTTAGAGCCAGTGACATCCACTAGATAAAGGATTCATTTTATAGAGAGTAGAGCAGAGGTCATATCCATGAAACTATTCCCTCAATTCTTACATACGGTTAGTATCAGTGCCAAGACAGTTCATCCTTGGACCGGCGCTCTTTCTGTCACTTGGGATAATGACCCTTTCTTTGAAATATTTTAGCTCAGAAATTCATTTTTTCAGAGATGTGTCACTGATGATCTGGAAACTCTTCTGACTCAAATATTCAAGAGATTCAACTGTGAGTCTCCAACCCTCCATCATTACCATCTTCATTTGGACATTTCATAGTCCCCCTGAGTAGCAAGGATCCTGCCTGCAAGGAAATGATTTTCAAATCTGTCTTTTTTCAATCAGTACAAGAATCCAAGTATAAAAGTAAAAGTATATATCTATATATACTTTTATATATATATATATACATATATATACTTTTATATATATGTACATATATACACATACATATACACATGTATATATATACATATATATATAATCTTCACCTCCTCAGTTAATGACTGAGCAAGTCATTAACTAATTACCTACTTTATCTTCAATTCCTTAAACCCTCAGTGTGTATTCCTATTTATTACTACTCCACTGACCTGACCGCAAAACATAAAGATAGCAGTGGAACGGGAAAACAATACCCTTGAAATAAAAAAAAGGAAAAGCTCCCCCATGCAGACACCAGAGATATTATTAGAATAAATAAAAAGAATCACTTGACCGCAGAAAGCACATCTTCTCCCACAGAGGGCTCTTCATCTAAGGACTATTCATACCGTAGGGATGAAAATCACTCAGATTCTGGACGCTTGATAATAGAATGATCTCCAAAAATATCAGCTCTTGTGCTGTCACACGGCTCAACCAAGTCATCGGGGACAAACCTTTTGTTCTCTGTATCCGATGGGAATCCGATTGTCAACTACATCATCTGCATGGTCTCCGGTTCCCTTGGCTCCCAGCCCAACCCTCTACAGAATGGCGCTGATAAAAATATCTTAGTTCCCTGGTCTCATTTCTAGAATTCTGACAGAGAGTTCATGTTTGTATCAGTCAGCTTAAGCCAAGTTAGTATGTGATAATAAATGATACTAACAATAGGGAGTTGAAACATTAAGAGTGTTTTTCCTCCATGTTAAAAATGTCATGTCTTCCATGTCAACTTCACTAAGGGAATCAGAAAGCGCCTGGGTGGCCCAGTGGTGAAGCATCCGACTCCGGCTCAGGCCACGATCTCACAGTCCATGGGTTCGAGCCCCGTGTCGGGCTCTGTGCTGACAGCTCGGAGCCTGGAGCCTGCTTTGGATTCTGTGTCTCCTCCTCTCTCTCTGCCCCTCCTCTGCTCGCGCTCTGTCTCTCTCTGTCTCTCAAAAATAAAATAAGTGTAAGACTGAGGGACAATGTCACAGTAAAGTACACACTGGTTATTAAAAGTTTTTTTGAAAGTAGAAACATTGCTTATGCTCATAGTTCATCTCTGGGCAAAGTGACTCATCTGACCACACTTGATGACAATGAGGCAAAGGTGTATACAATTCTCCAATGAATAGCTCTACATGCAGGCCACCCCATGAACAAACATAATAGAGAGGCAAGGAATACCATGAGAATTAATATAGCCCGCCATAATATTCATTAAGTTATATCTTCTCTAGGAAATCAAAGGTCAAAAGTAGTGTTGCCCAATAGAACTTTCAGTGAAGATAGAAATAATCTATATCTGCAATATTCAATATGGTAGCCACGGCCACATTAATTGTGGCTAGCAAACTGAGAAACTAAATTTTTAATTGTATCTAATTTTTGTAAATTTTATTTTATTATTTTTTAATGTTTATATTTGAGGAGAGAGAGAGCGAGCGAGCATGAGTGGGGAAGGGGAGAGAGAGACAGAGACAGACCCTGAAGCAGGCTCCAGGCTCTGAGCTGTCAGCACAGCGCCTGACGCGGGGCTTGAACTCACGAACCGTGAGATCACGATTGGAGCCGAAGTCGGACGCTGAACTGACATAATAAAGAAGGCAAGATTGATTTGTGTTGATGCCCCCAGTCCTAATATAACATAGCAGTACTGCTCTGGCAGCATGAAACCTAGTTGTTTCCTTTGCATCTTGAGAGTTTTCTGCTTAGGATAAAGACAGAGATACAGAGACAATGAGAGAGAGAAACAGGGGGAGATGAGTCTAGAACTACTGTTTATTTCAGGTACCACGGGCATCCTATAAATCTTTGGGGGGGGGGGGAATATACAACCTTCACTGACAGAGACTTGCCTGGTATGCTGAATTGTTTGACATGAGGTCAGTCCCAATCAAATAACAAAAATTTGTTATTTGAACACGGATGAAATATATACATCGTCCAGCCTTTGGCAAACTAATTTCCAGGGTTTTTGTACTCGCGGCTGTTTCGGTAGAAGCATTGGGAACAGTAGAATTCACAACACGAACTATGATATGTGTCACGGTAGCTTCCCCAAATTAGTGAAAGTCAACATACCTGGCTGCATTGTGTCTGTTTCAGAGAGGTAACATACCTTGCCATGTCTCTAGGAGATCGAGTTGGAGAAGAATTTCATTGATGTATTCACTTCATTATTCAAATAGACACTAGAAAGCTTCTGTACACCAGGTACTAGAATAAGTACCGTGGATCCTAAACAAACAGAACACACTTCTGGTTCTAAAAGGGCTTTAAATTATTTGAATATGTTTTTTTTGTTGGAGGAAGGGAGCGTGGGTCAGCTTGGTCTACACTGATACAAGTCAAGGTTTAAGAATAAGCCGATTTACTGTTATTTTCCCCATTGTTTCCCATCGAATCGATTTCCATTCTATCACGGCACTTGCTTCTAAAAGAAAGACTCATTATAAAAGTAATAAAATGTGAAAAAAAATGAGTATGCCTGTACTCAGGCTGCCGTAACAAAATACCACAGGCTAAGTGGCTTAAACATCAGAAATGTAATTTTTTGCAGTTCTAGAGACAAGACGTCCAAGATCAAAGGGTCACGGTTGATTTCTGATGAGGAGTCTCTTCCCAACTTGTAGACAGATGCCTTCCCGCCATGTCCTCACGTGGTCTTTTCTCTGGGTATGCTTGAAGAGAGAGAAAGAGACACACACTGAGAGAGAGAGGAAGAGAAAGACGGAGATGTGCTCTTTCTTCCTCTTCTTATGAGGACACCAGTCCTGTTGAATTAGAGCCCATCCTTATGAACCAATTTAACCTTAAGTGCCTCCTTAAAGACCGGATCTCCAAATTCAGTCACTTGGGGGTTAAGGCTTCAACATATGAATCTGAGGTGGGGGGGGGGTCACTATTCAGTCCATAACAACGGGGCTGTTGTTGAAAGATGAAATGTTGAAATTGCACTGTGCATGGACCAGGAAGGATCAGAATATTCACTGGATGCCCATTTCAGACAGTACATCCACTAAAGACATTTGTAATCACTTAACTGAAACAGACCTCACTTTTGAAGTCATTTAGAAGCAATGCACTCCTCACTAGGATTTTGAAAGTAACATTTGCTTTCCATTCCTACAGCTCACGTTTGATTGTACTGGCAGGAAGTCAAGACTCACAGAGCCACCTCCTGCTAATCAAAATTAACATACAGTAATAATTGGAGGGGCACTGGCATAAAACATTGGATGGTGCCAGTTAGTTGGAAATACCACACTGAGCTCGGCATGTATACATTTTTTTAAAAGGCTAGAGAAGCAACTTCAGCCTCTACGTCAAAGAGGAAGGATTCTTCTTGCAAACAGAGAGCGGATTCCCGAAAATTTGTCTTCATCGGTGTATATTTATGAGATTCCCAAGGTTAATCTATTCAGTATCCCTGGGGTATTCTCAGGACCTACCAAAAAAAAATGCAAACATTTGTGTAAAAGTGTCACGAAGAGTGAAAAAGCCAAAGTGTCCTCAGGGATAGAACCAAAAAGTCTTGCGAAGTTTGATAATTTTTCGGGAAAGAACCTCAAGGGAGGCACCTGCTTAGAGGTTCAGGCATGGTCTTTGGAAAAGTCATCTCCATTCCCAGTAGAGAAGCTAGGAATTCTGATTAGCAGAAGTGATCCGACTCAAGAAAACTCATGAGTTCTTCTGTTCAGCCACTTCCACACCGGGCTCCTCACGGTCTTAGTCCAGGTTGAAGCAAAGGTTACCGGATTGAACCAGGTATATTCTATTTTTGGCAAAATGGCTGGGTATCTAGCCTGAACTATTTCACAGTCAAATGAATATTCTGAGAAAGTAACTTGGTGCCAAAATCAATTCTCCATTTCACGCTAAAAATAAAAAAAATATATATGGTAATTACTAATTGATTTAAAATCCCTTTTATTCTTCGGTGAAGATTCTGAAAACCCAAATGTCAAGAGTCAATGATGCGTATCAACACCGCTTTAATTCCAAAATATATTCTTACTTAAGTGCAGTGACATCCGTATTTCTTTGCTTAACAGCATATTAACACAATGAATTTTCTAAGCGAGTTTTAATGACAGGTAAGAAAAATCTTGGGAAAAGCTTACACAATAACAGCCTTCCCCACAAGCACAAGCTAGGAAACTCAGTGCCAAGGAAACAGTGATATTGTTTCTTTCTACTGAAGTAGCTAACATATTTCATTTTCCAAGAATCTCAGCCTTCTCTAAATTCAACATAATATAGGGCTCCTACCTAAAAAAAATAACTTCTCAAAAACTGCAGAATGTCAGACGTCAGACGTCACGTTGTCGACTGTATTCCCATTGTCTTTCCATTGTCTTTCAAATGTTATTGCAAATAAACAGAAAGTGATTTCCCCTCTGATTTAAGAGGACAGGCAACACGGGATAGTGCAGGAGGAAGGGCCAGGATATCGTATCACGGTGGCTCAGGTTGACAAAATCATTTCATCTGGGTCATGAAAGAGGAAAGTGTCCGTCAATTATGGTTCAAGCAAATGAGAGGAGCAAGTAAATCGAGAGAGTCTGCCAGGAAGATGTGAAGAAAGGAATTCACGAGTGTCAGCCAGCTGTCAGCAGCAGCCCCACACCAAAGAATGCACACAAGTGAAGGGGACACGAAGTCCCAAATGCTCTGGTCTCCAACCGCTCAAATTCACTCTGCAGACCAGCAGCCCTATTGTCCGCTGGGAACACGTGAGACAAGCAGAATCGTAGGTCCCGCCCAAGATCTACAGACTCAGAGTCCACATCTGACAAAGCCTCTAAATGATGCTTATGCAACTGTGAGGCTGAGAAGCACCGCTTTCATTTTTCGCTTCCTGTTCAAGGTCACCTGAAACGTTGTGCTGTTCTCTGCCATTATGGCATTTGTAACCTTGGATCTCACGCCTTTGATCTGCTCTCTCAAAACTCCCTTTCTTCCCACCCTTACTTTCTTTCTTTCTTTTTTTTAAGTTTACTTATTTGAGAGAGACAGAGACAGCATGAGGGAGGGAGGGGCAGAGAGAGAGAGAGACAGAGAGACAGAGAATCCCAAGCAGGCTCTGCACTACGAGCACGGAGCCCCATGTGGGGCTCAAACTCACGAAACCGTGAGATCATGACCGGAACCCAAACCAGAGCCCAACGCTTAACCAACTGAGCCACCCAGGCACCCCTCCACCCTTACTTCTTAATGATATAGTTTTTTTTTCTTCTCTTAATAAGTGTATTAACATTATTTTATTTATGTAAGTATATTAACATTCTTAATTGAAAACTTCAAATGGATACTCATGTCTATTTGTGATTTCTGGCATCTAACTTTGGTCAAATGACAAATGAAATAAGTTATTATTTAATAATTACTATGGGATTAAATATTTCCCTCTTTGGGAAAAATAATTTCTCTTTCCACCTGCATGGTATAAGAAACCATTTCCAAATAGATTAAAACTTACGTGTGAACAAAACAAGCCACAAAAACCTAGACAAGATGTGTTGCCTTGCTTAACTCAAAGTAAGAAAGGCTTCACCAAATATATTTTCAAACATAAGAGACCAAAGGGGAGAAAATATTGATCTTGGGGCACCTGTGTGGCTCAGTCGGTTAAATGTCCAGCAGGTCATAATCTCACAGCTGAAGAGACCAAGCCCCGTGTCAGGCTCTGTGCTGTCAGAGTGCGGCCTGCTTGGGATTCTCTCTCTCCCCCTTCCTCTGCTCCTCCCCTGCTCACACAGACACACACACACACACACACACACTCTCTCTCTCTCTCTCTCTCACAATAAATAAACTTAAATATTGATCTTACGATATAAAAATTGGAAACTACTATATGTCAAAATACAATAAGCAAAAATAAAAGAGAAACCAAAAGTTATGTATCATATTTGCAGAGTAAATGGTAACTAAAAGAATACTATGCTTACTAAATCAAAAGCTTTTACAAACCAGGAAGAAATCCAAATGCCGTGATAGAAAGTTAGAAAATGAAATAAACAAGCAACTCATTAAGGAAAGGGTCAAGTGCAAATATTTGAAAACCTATTTGGCACAGTTGGTTGAAGAATATATAAATTTCAAAAATGTTGCACACAAAAATAATAGTAATGAAACACACTATCAGATGTCAAGACTCATTATACACTCTTAGTAATCATAACAAGATAGTAGTGGTATAAAGCGATATAAATTCTGGAATAGAATAGAGTCCGCAAAACCACACTTCTATGGAGAACTGATTTACGACAAAAGGGGTGTTTACAGAGAGGTGGGTTAAAAAATGGTCTTTACCAGAAATGGTATTGTGTGAGCTGGACATTCTTGTTGAAAAAAATGCATCTTGATTCCTACTTCATACTATAAACAAAAGCTATTCCAGATGGATTGCAGACCTAAATGTGAAAGGTAAAGAACTAAAACTCTTAGGAGAAAGCACAGAATGTCTTTATGTCTTGGGCATAGGCAACGATTTTTTAAACAGAACAAAGATCTGCAAACTGTAAAAATTGCTACCTTGGATTTGTTAATATTAATAGAGTTGAATTTCATCACCAGTTATCATTAAGAGAGGAAAAAGGTGAGCTGCAGACAGAGAGAAAATATTTGAGTGCATCTATCTGACAGATGACTCATTGAAAATGTATAATTTTATAAATCAGTTTAAAAAGGCAGTTAAATGAGAGAAGAATGAGCAAAAAGATTTAAATAGACACTTCACAAAGGAGGATATCCAAATGGCCAGTAAACATAGAAAAATACACTCAACTTTATTAATAAAACCATAGTGAGATATCATTAGACAGCCACCCAAAAAGCTAATATATATATATGTGTGTGTGTGTGTGTGTGTGTGTGTGTCTATATGTATACATACATATAGACATACTATATAGACATACTATATATTTAGACATGTATATATACTATATATATGTATAGTATACATACTATATACTATATACTATATACTATATACTATATACTATATATATACTATACATATATATGTATATGTATTTATATTATATTACATATGTACGTATGTATGTATATGTGTATATATACGTGTATTATATACATAGACATGTATATAGACATACTATAGATAGGTAGATAGATAGATAGATAGATAGATAGATATAGACATACACACACACACATACACACATATATACATATAGTGTTTCTAAAGTGTCTCTAAGACTCTCAAGGTTTTTTGAAAAAAACTGACTCCCAGTCTATTTTTTTCCAAAGTTTTCTCTTTTTAGAGTACTTTTAAGTCGTGAACCCACAGTGGAAAAAGTATGGGGATATTTCAATCTTCACAGTATAGGAATCATGTCCAACATCCCTAATTCATAATGTTACATTTTAAATAGCACCATCAAATCCACGTCTAAACTGATTTTACCCACGGAAAATCTGATTCCTAGCATCCATGTAAGATAATGGATCCAACTTTTGGGTTACAAAGTTATTCATCAAGTCGGCAGAAGATCAGCTACGTGGCAAATGCAAGATATTTTACAACACACCTCTCAGTATAACTAGCACAATAATTTACATTATCAGCTTTCATCAGATTCTTAAATGTGTGTGAATACTCTGATAACATTTGCATTTGGAAAATAACAATTTTCCTCATCTTTCATATAAGTTTTGTCATTAACGCGTGTTATTCAAACCCCAGCCTCAAAGTTAAATTGTATCCTAGGGAAGTTAAAGCTAATATCACGGACACAATTTTCACCCAAATTGTTTGTGGGATGCTGGGAAGAGATTGCCTTATATTCTGTCCCTACATTAACCTGGGTGCAGGCAATTGAAGAAACCTGGAGATAAGAGTGGTCAGATCTCAGGGGCACTCAGTTGGTTAAGCTTCTGACTTCAGCTCAGGTCATGATGTCACGGTTTGTGGGTTTGAGCCCCGCGTCGGGCTCTGTGCTGACAGCTCAGAGCCTGGAGCCTGCTTCAGACTCGGTGTCTCCCCCTCTCTCTGCCCCTTCCCTCCCCTCCCCTCACAAATAAATAAAACATTTAAAAAGAGAGAGAGAGAGTGGTCAGATCTCAGAAAGAACAGAGGTTAGCTTCTCTGAGACGTTCTTGGCTCTGTTGCACACGGACTGACCAAAGAATTGAGTGCGAGTAAGCCATGTAAAAAGAAATGATGTAAACTGCCTACGACAGCTACCAAATGGAAGTTCCGGAAGCTTCTCAGAGACATTTGTGGTGTGAGCAAAATAGGAGGTGAGATTGAGTCAGCTAGGAGAAGCCGCTTGACTGAGCAAGCTGAGAAACTGGAAAAGAAACTATTCAAGTGTGTTAGTGCTGTGTAAACGACCACACCAAAATGTAGCCACTGATTTGCTCCCAAGCCTGTGAGTCAGGAACTCAGCGAGAGTGTCCTGGGAGCTTCTCCTGTCTGTTGCACGGTATCTGGGTCTTCTACTGAGAGCGCCTGATGGATGAGAGCTGGCTGGGGTTATAGAATGAGGATCATATGTCTGAGGCCTCGTCGTATGGCCCAGCTGTGCCCCTCTGTCCTCTTCTGTGTCTTCCCCATGTGACTCGGGCTTCCTCACAGCATAGTAGTCACAAGGCTCCAAATATGAGTGTCCCGGAAGGACTAGCCCCAGTGCAGGTCTTATTAAGAACATGCTGGCGGGGCCCCTGGGTGGCTCAGTCGGTTAAGCGTCTGACTCTTGATTTTGGCTCAGGTCACAGTCTCATGGTTCGTGAGTTTGAGCCCTGCACTGGGCCCCGTGCTGGCATTGCTTGGGGTTCTCTCTTTCCCTCTCTCTCTGCCCCTTGGCACACTCTCTCTGGTCTCTCTCAAAAAGTAAAAGAATATGCTGGCATCACCCTTGTTAATTCTAAGTTGTCCAAGGCAAGTTACATACCCAAGCCCACAGTCAAGGTGAGGGAAACTATCCCAGGACGTGAATCCTACTTCTGTCATCTGGAGACAGCGGTATATTGGTCAATAGTTAACAACCAGCTCTCCGAGAAAAGTAGCTCTGATTTGTAGAATTTGCCAATTTCCAGGATGTAAATATTCCTACTATGACCCATTCAAGTTACCGAAGTGATGGGCCGAAATGACAAAAGATGGAGCCGGGAAGAGACACGCGCAGTTGTCTGTCACGACCCAGTACGAGCTGTCTGGGACACTCAAGCTGTGACACCACAGACTCGGTAGAGACCAAACCTGGGAGACCAGGAAGACAAGGAACACTACGGGCGAGATCAGAAAAGCTGGATTAAAAAGTGCACAGGCCTCCCATCCACACCCTTCACCTACCCAAATGCCACGCCTTGGAGGAGATAGATGGGAAGGATTTTAATTCTGAAAGTATGAACATCGACATATTTAAGCTGCTGCCTCCAACCGTACTCAATGGATTGAACTCAAATATAGCATTCCCTACGCTCCAGTGAGATGCGGGTTTGTAACACAGATCAGATCAATTAGAAAAAAAAATGGAATTGTATTTTGAATGAGGATTTTTATTAGAATGGACAGTGCTTCTCCTGGAACACCAAGGACAGTCCCTAAAGAAGAATCTGCAATTCTAATTCCAGAAAATCAGGGCTGGGGGATGGTGCAGAAAAAAGATTAATCACTTCTCTGAATACTAATGGGATTTCATAATTACAAGGAGCAGAGAAAGTGCACTAGTAACGATGAGACAGTTAAATAACTCTTTGCTTCTTCATTATGGATTTAGTCCAGATTTAGGCCTCAAACCCCGAGGCCCAGAATGACAGAGGAGGGGTGTTAAGCATACGCCTCCCTCCCCACACCCATACCACACACACACCACATACACATGGACACATACATCCCTCCACCACACAGACACCCCCCCACGTACACCCACACCCATCACACCCCATACACACACACACACACACACACACCCCCCACATATGTGTTAATATATGACATTCCACACTTAGCCTTAAGACCTGGGGGATAAAAGGAATTGATGGGGACCTGGTAAACAGAGATGATGGCCCAGTCCAGGGAGCTGGCCTCTTTCCAAGCCTGTTTTGGCCAAGTGGAATGCGGGCCTCTTTTGCTCCAATATTCTTCTTCTCAAGAGAACCTGAATGTACAGATATTTAGATGAAACTTTCAGAGCCTCATGTGTTCAGCAAATCAAATGTCTGTTCTCTTGCTCCTCCTTCCTTTATTTCCCATCTTTCTCCTTTCATTCCTATTTTGTTTTTGCTTTTGTTTGTTTGCGTAACATCGTATGGTTCCGTGTTAAGTGCTAAAATCAAGCGATTTTGAAACGTTTGGTCAACTGGTTCGAAACTTCTTGGTTAGACAGCGCTATGCCTGAGGATCAACTTCTAGACTTGCAAGATGCTTATGTATAGTATGTGATGTATATGTGTTCTTCTGATCCAGTCTGTACAATAGTTCACAAACATACACGCCCACCCCTGCCCACACCTGCGCACATAGGAATTAGTGGTTACACCCAGGCCGCACAACTCCGCATCCGGGATTATTTCCGCGCGGCTTCATGCTGTGTCTTAGGTGATCGAAATATGATTCACCTACTCTTTTTTAAAATGAAACACTGCGACATCGTATTTTATAGGAATACAACATTCTATGGGGAGCCTGTGTGGCTCAGTCAGTTGGGTGTCCAGCTCTTGATTTCAGCTCAGGGCATGATCCCAAGGTCGTGGGATCAAGCCCCACAACGGGTTCTATGCTGAGTATGAAGCCTGCTTAAGATTCTCTCTCTCCCTCTATCTGCCTCTCCATGCTCGCACTCTCTCTCTCTCTCTCAAAATAAGTAAACAAACATTTTTTTTAAAAGGGAATACAAAATTTTAGGTCTATGGTCACGATCAAATATATTTAATTGGTGTATTAGACACACGCACAGAGAAGTCATTTCTTACAAAGGCTGGTAAGGAGTAATCTGCCTCTGTCCTGCATTCCCTGGTGTCTAGGATCACACAGAGTTCCACAATGACAACACCTCAGAGTCTCAGGACCCCGCAAGCTCTGTAGTAGGTAGAGCAGCTCCCGGAATAAGTCTGATGACAAGTGGCATTGGATCAGATCCCAGTTCCAGTACCGACTAACGACAGAAATTAGAAAGTTCTCTCCACCTCCCTAAGCTCCAATTCCTCTACTTTGAAGACAAAGGTAGTAACGTTATGTGTTATACACAGGAGAAAAGGAAATAACAAATGTAGAGACTTGGACATAGGGCCTGGTATATCCCAAGCACTCAATTTTATGATTTTATTCCAGGAGTTGTGAGTCAGCTTGTGACAAAGATTCCAAACATTCTCATTACTCTGAGAACCTAGAAAAGTTATATTTGGTATTCAAATTGCAGTCAGAAGATGATATAACTTTTATTTTCACTGCTGCTGCTTTCCATTCTGACTTACTTGTACGAACACCCCTTCACTCAAACAAGGAGGAAATAAAAGTCCACAAGAAACTCCTGTGAGAGGGTAATTGTGTGTGCGTGTGTGTGTGTGTGTGTGTGTAACACATATCTATATTTTCAGACCATATTCAGAAGTTTTCTCGTTTACATATAGAGTATGTTTCTATCTGCAGGAGTCTAGTTAGACCTTGTCTGAATTTGGAAAATCATTTAGGAATACTCTGAGTCAGCTTAAATATCAAACAATTCTTTCTGGGTTGATGGGATTATGGACTCTTTGGCTCTTTAAAAAAATTTTCTTCTGTCCGCCCCCCCCTGCCTTTTTTTGCATTTTCTTATTTAATGAACATACTATATTTTTAAACCCAAAGAAAAGTTACTTGTTTTAAAATGAAAATAATTAGCTCAAGAATGATAACATTTGCAGGCATTCTGGTGTTCCTTATATGAATTAATATAATTAAAATCAAGCTATGTTAGTACTTGCCAGTATTATTGAGATATTTTTGGCTTTCAGAATTTGACCAGGATGACCTCGAAATGGATTGAAGTTCCCCGTGGGCAGAGAAGAATGAAAATTCAGGCCAGTGCATATAGCTTGAATTGTATAAAAACAAATTTATATCTTGTATGGAAAATGTGACTTATCTGGGCTACTACTCAGAGAAAATGTTTTAACTATTCTTCCCTGTAACATAATAGCTTAAATCCTATATCACACTGAGCTCTTTCTGTGTAATAAATCACTCCAAACTTGGTGACTTAAAACCTAGAGACATTTGTGGCTCATGTATCTGTGAGTATGCTGGGTGGTTCCTTTGATTTGGGTCAAATTTAAGTGATTTCAGTTGGGTTCACTCATGTACCCATGGTTATCTGGTGGGAAGCTAGTCTAGAATGCCCTCATTCATATGTCTGGTAATTGGCTGGCTGTTGATATTGGTCTGGTGAAGAGGGTGATGGGTCACCAGTCTCTCTTCCTCCAGTAGGCTAGCCTAGAATTGCTCAGATGGTGATTGCAAATGTCCCAAGAGAGTAAAGCCTAGGTTTGGAACTGGCACGCCATCACTTGTCCTAGAGACTTCTGTTCAATGAAAGTTACCAGGTTTGTTCAATGAGAGTCACAGGGCAACATCAGATTCAAGAGGTGAGGGAAGAAACCACCTCTTGATGATAGGAGTAGCAAGTCATATGGCAAAACGCATGTACAAGAAGTAAACAATCGAGATTATTATTGGAATTGCTCAGCTCTAAACCTTGCTCATGTTCAGAAGTCTGGAATCAAAACCCCCCAGAGGGCCAAGTTGCTAGTGTTCAAAAATTAATAATCTTCAAACAGCAGAGTTGGTGTGGCAGTATGTAAGGACATCACCATTTTGGGTCTAAAATATCAAAATATCCAAGAGCCTAATGACAAGTCATTCCTTGTATCTTCACTTTTCCATGGAGAATAGAGATGGAAATGTCATGTTTTTTTTTCTCTTCTCAAAAAACAAGAACAAAAACCCAACAAAAGCAAGCAAGCAAGGAATTCTGTTTACAAGGGCCTCATGCCTTCCGGATGCCTATAATGTGAAACCTCCCAGCCAGGACCAGCAATCTGTTTCCTCTTCTCTTTGCAAAGTTAAAATCAGGCTGTAGGCCTTCCACATGCTGTTCACAATTTTACTCAATAACTTCAATAGCGGCTCCAAACAGTCGCTGCGTTTTGATGGAGAAAAATCAGTGGTGTGCTTTAAAAGAATGTAAATTAAGTGATTGACTAGAGCTGTAAATTGAGCAAGATTATTTTGTTACTGAGAAGTAAACTTCACTCACTGAGGAGTAGAGTAAGCAATTAGCAAATGCATTTTCTCTAGGTGAAACTAAGTTTACATATAGGCAGTAGTTTGTATGTTAAATTTATGTACTAAGGGTGGGTAGAAAATCGTAGCTAAACAGCAATGCATCTGATACTGCTTTCCACCTACCTAACTTCCTTTCCTTTCTATCTAATGGAAAGACAATCTGGGGGCATGAGGGTATGGCTGGCCCCAATAAGACTATATTGCTAACCCTGCCCTCAGCTTTTCTAGCCTCCCTTATAGCCAGACAGGTTGCCATGTGGCTAGTTATTGAAAAACGGAAATATCTGCTGAGGGCAGGGCTTTGGGAAAATTTGTAGTTTTTAAAGGCTGTATAAACACACCTCTTGCCTTTTCATCTCTTATTTCGAAATATATTATGTTATATACGTTATATATTACACAGCATATATTACAATAGGTGTTACATTGCTGGCTCTAATAACACATAGAAGTGCAATAGATTTGACAAGAACAGCAAAATGGAGGCAGTTGGGCCAAAAAGTTGTACTGGAGGAAGGACAAGACACCATATACAGTAACTTGATTCCACTCAAACAAAGGAAGAAAACGGGAAATTGTAAATAAAAGTTACAAAATAAATGTATACTTCTTCTTCTATCAGCTTTATCAAAGACGTAAAATCCTATCAACTGAGAATCGTAGCATCATGCCATTGAGTTTGTAACATATTTAGATGCAGAATTTCTGATAGCAACACAAAAAGGGTAAAAGAGAGAGAACTGCATAGGAGTAATGTTTATTTATTAAATGTTTACATTTTAATTCCAGTAGAGTTAACATACAGTGTTATATTAGTTTCAGGTGATTCAACAATTCTATACATTACTCAGTGCTCATCGTGGTAAGTGTACTCTTTAATCTCATTCCCCTATTTCCGCCATCCCCACACCTTCCCCTCTGGTAACCATTGGTTTGTTCTCTATAGTTAAGAGTCTGTTTCTTGGTTTGTCTCTCTCTCTATACTTTTTTCCTTTGCTTATTTGTTTTGTTTCTTAAATTTCACATATGGGTGAAGTCATATGGTATTTGTCTTTCTCTGGTTTATTTTGCTTAGCTCTAGTTTCATTTGTGTTGTTGCAAATGGCAAGATTTTATTCTTTTTTTATGGCTGAATAACATTCCATATACACATATATATATATATATATATATATATATATACACACACACTTTCTTACCCATTCATCTATCTATGGAGACTTTCATAATTTGGCTATTGTGAATAATGCTGCAATAAACATAGGAATATATATATATATATATATATCCCTTTAAACTAATGTTCTTCAATGAACAAATATTTGGGGGTAAATAACCAGCAGTGTGATTACTAGATCATAGAGTAGTTCTATTTTTAACTTTTTGAGGAACCCATATGTGTAATATTTCTATATTTTACTAAAATTTACTATAAATCTGAAGTATATGCTAAGAAGTTGTATATAGTGAATCCAGTAAAGAATTTAAAATAGTAGGTTTGTTTACTAGAAATTGTAAAACATGGCTGAAAAAAGGTTTGAAACAACCTAAATAAATGGAAAGATATCCCACAATCATGCTTCAGAAGACTTGTGCAGATGGCAATGTTGCCCAAATTAATACACAGATTTAATGCAAAATCTATCAAAATCCCAGCCAACTTCTTTGCAGAAGCAGATTAACTGGTCCTAAGTTCATATGAAAGTTCCAGGGAACCAGAATAGCCCAAACAATATTGAAAAGAACGACCGGGGTGCCTGGGTGGTTAAGTTGGTTGGGTGTCCAATTCTTGATTTCGGTTCAGGTCATGATCCCAGGGGTTGTGGAATTGAGCTCTGCATTGGGCTCCACACTGAGTGTGAAATCCGCTTAGGATTCCCTCTCTCTCTCTCTCTCTCTCTCTCTCTCTCTCTCTCAAAAAAAAAAAAAAAAAAAAGAAAGAAAAAAAGGACAAAGTCAGAAGATTCATACTTCCTGATACCAAAACTTACTACAAAGCTATGGTAATCAGGACAATGTGGCTCTGGCATAAGGATAAATATATAGATCAATGGAATTGAGTTAAGAATCCAGGAATAAACTCTCACTTTTCCTGTCAACTGGTATCCAACAAGGATGCCAAAAATATTCTATTGGAAAAGAATAGTCTTCAACAAATGGTGTTTGGAAACTGGATATTCACACTCAAAACATTTAAGTTGGACTCCAATTTCACCCAAGACACAAATTAACTTGAAATTGATCACAGACCTAAATATGAATGCTGAAACTCTAAAGCCCCTAGAAGAAAACACGGGACTTTGAGCTAGGCAAAGGCATATTATACATGAACTCCAAAGCCCGAGCACTAAAGAAGCAAACAGATAAACTGTACCTCATCAAAGTTAAAATATTTGTGTTTCTAAGGATTCCAACAACAAAAAAAATGAGAAAACAAACCATAGAATGGAAGAACATATTTTCAAATTATATATGTGATAAGAGACTCGTATCTAGACTATATAAACAAATGTTAGAACTCAGTAGTAAAAGGACTGAAAATAAGACAGGATCTGAATAGATGTTTCTACAAGGAAGATACAAAAGTGGGCAGTATACATATGAAAACTGCTCCGCATCAACAGCCATCAGAAAAATGCAAATCAAAACCACTAAAAAAACACCACTTCTCCTGAAAAACATGGATAATATTAAAAGTTGGCAACGATGTGGAAAAATTGGAACCCTTACACACTGCTTCTGTGAATGTAACATACTGCAGGTGCTTTGCAAAAACAGTGGAATAGAGTAGCCCATACAGAGATAGGCATTTAATTTCCAAGGCATTTACTCAAAAACAAAAGAGAGCGAAAATAAATGCGTTAATCTTTTACTTGAAAACCTATAAAAAGAAGTGAGGTACTCCTATAGCATAGAAGTAAGGGAATAATAATAAAAAGCAAACTTTCTGAAAAAAATAGAGAGGATGAATTAAATCAGAGGCTGAATATATTCCTATGTGTTGACCATCATTTAGAGATGATTAGAAAATATAAAAAGAGAGAATCCGATTAAAGAACAAATACACTATGTTCATAGATGGACAGGAATAATATGCTAAAACTATAAAATTCTCAAACATTAATGTACAGTCCCAATATGATACCCCTCAAAATCACACAAGGGTTTTCATGAAACTTAATAAGCTCAAACTAAAGTTCATAGAGGAGAAAAGGACCGAGAATAACCAAGATATTTTTTAAGGATGAGGAGCGAGACAACTTATTACCCCAGCTATTAAAAACTTAATTGCAATCTGATAATAAGAATCTAAAAGGAAAAATGTACAAGAATAAATAGGCTGATCAGTAAATAATAAAGGAAGTCTGCTATAAAACCCGTGGTAACTAGTTATATGAGAGTTGACTTAAATTATAGAGAAAGAATAAACTCTTTAGTGTATTTTGCTAACATAATTTCATAGTCACATGGAAACAAAATGTAAAATAAAATAGCTCGTTCACATGGTACATAGAAGTAAATTATAGGGAGTCAAATCCCATGACTTGAAAGTTTAAAACTTTTAAATGGCAGTAACGGGCAATATGTTTATGAACTTGATATCCTGTAGAACTCATTTAACAAAACACATAAAGTAATCATAAATGTCTTAAAGGTATGATAACTAATTTCAATTAAATTAAAATATTTGAATAATATAAAACACCAGTAAACAAGTGAAATGGAAACCCATCCACTGTGGCTATTCACATAACAGACAAATGTTTATTCTAGTATAAACCTTTCTGGAGCCAGTTTTACTGGATTTATAACTGAGGGCTGTGTAATCTTAAGCAAGTAACAATTCTTCAATACCTGAATTTCCTCATCTATAAAATGAAGAAACTACCTACCTCAAAATGTTATTGAAACAATTATTGTGTTAATTTATTTAAAGCACTCAGAAATACAAGAAACAAAGCTCAGCTGTGTTTAGCTATTATTATTATTATCCAAAACATATAAAGAAATTCTATAGATTCATAAGAAAAATAGAAACGCCCTCAGTTTTAGTGTGGTCAAGGGATATGAATGTACAATTCACAGAAGAAACATCAAGTGACCAGAACGCATGAGACTATGCTCACGCCTCCATAACCAGATAAATACAAGCTGAAAGAATATGGACTCTGGTTCCTACCTCTGTGACCGAATAAAAAAATTAGGGCTGACAATACCAAGTGCTGGCCCAGGATATATTGACAGAGACATATATTGACAGAGGAATTGTAAATTGACACAATGTCTTTGGAGATCACTTGGAAACTATATAATACAGTTGGAGATGTGCATTATTATAAACCACAAATTTCACAGCTAGGTTATCACTTTCTTTTCGGGTTCCCAGACCCAACTCCAACACTTGGTGAGAGGGATGTCCACCATGCACTAGCAGGTGCCCAAGAATTCAACTCAATTCCGACACTTTCTACCCAGAGATAGCGTCAGATGCCACAGATTGAGAGCTGCCCTCTTAGGTTCTTATGGAGGCTTCATTACATGATCATGATTGACTAATTCATTGGCCATTGGCTAATTCAACCTCCAGCTCCTCTCCCCTCTCCAGAGGTTAGTGGGGGTGGGCGGTGGGGGAGGAAGACTGAACGTGTCAACCCTTAATAATATGGTTGGTTCTCTTGGCAACCAGACCCCACTCTTGAGTGGAATCCAAAAGTCACCTTCATTGATAATCAGACATCCATTTCACCTTTACGGCTCAGGTGTTTTCAGGAACTGTGGATGAAGACTAAACATATCTGAGAAACATATCTTGGTCATCTGAATGACTGAATATGTATCTCTTATAAATCACTATATTTCAGGAGTGTCAATCCGTACAATGTCTTCGGAGATCACTTTGAAAGTATCTGATAATATTGGAGATATTGTACATTATTGACAACCCAGAAATTCCACACCTAGGCCCATAACTTAGAAAAACTTGTAATTAGCTAAAGGAAATTATAGCAAAAGACAAAATTAGACTGGATACCACCTAATTGCCCATCTGTATGAGAATAGATAAATCTTGAAATATTCAAATAATAGAACTCCAAATCATGATTAAAACAAGCGAAATATGGTGTAGCCACTTTGCAAGACAGTTTGGCAGTTTCTTTCAAAACTCAACATACTCTTAATATATAATCCAGCAATCGTACTCTTTAGTATTTACCCAAAGATGTTGAAAACTTATGTCTACGCAAAAATCCACACATGGATGTTTATAGCAGATTTATCCATAATTGACAAAACTTGGAAGCCTCCAAGATGTCCTTCAGTAAGTGAATGGATAAATAAATTGTAGTACACCCAGATAATGGAATATTATTCAGTGCTAACAAGAAATGAGCTGTCAAGCCATGAAAAGACATAAAGGAACCTGAGTGAAAGAAGCCAGTATGAAAAGGCTACATAATACATAATTCTGACTCTATGACATTCCGGAAAAGGGAAAACTATGCAAAACTATAAAAAGATCAGTGGTGGCCATGAGTTTGGGAGGAGGGAGGGAAAGATGAATAGGTCCAGCACAGGGTTGTTATGGCAGTGAAACTATTCCGCTGATACCGTGATGGCGGATATGGGACATCAGGCATTCGTCAAAACCCATAAAACTGACAACACAAAGAGTTGATCTAATGTAAACGATGGACTTCAGTTAATAATAATGTATTAATATTGGTTCATCCATTGGAACAAATGCACCACTCTGGTACACTATGTTGAGTGTGAGGGAGTCTGGGTACATGTGAGGGCACGGTATATAAATAGGAACTCTGTGCTTTCTGCCCAATTTTTCTGTAAGCCCAGAAGTGCTCTAAAAAGTAAAGCTCTGCTTAAAAAATAAAGAAAGGAAATAGAATTCATGTATGGACTTGGATAAATCTGAAAAATGTTTTGTGAGTGAAAAATACATTGCAGAATCCTACCTTTAGAGTAAGATTGCTATACAATTTTGAAAATTGAAAGGTAATGTTATTCACTGTTTTAAAAGATACTTATAAAATGTCATAATATAAAATGATACAAGGGCTAAAGAAATATCAGGTTCTGGGGCGCCTGGGTGGCTCAGTCGGTTGAGCGTCCGACTTCAGCTCAGGTCACGATCTCACGGTTCGTGAGTTCGAGCCCCGCGTCAGGCTCTGGGCTGATGGCTCGGAGCCTGGAGCCTGCTTCCGATTCTGTGTCTCCCTCTCTCTCTGCCCCTCCCCCATTCATGCTCTGTCTCTCTCGGTCTCAAAAATAAATAAACATTAAAAAAAATTTTTTTTTAAATAAAAAAAGAAATATCAGGTTCAAGACAGTAGGGTTTTTTGGGGGGAGGTGGTGGGTGGGAAGGATATGGAGTTGAGTATGGGCATCATGAGTCCTAAATTAATATATGTCATGTTTTCATTTGTAAATAATTGAAAAAGTTTAGCATCATAAAACCTTGCTTCAGTGTTGTTTATGAAGACAAAATAAGACAATAGGAGTGGAAATCTTAAAATTGTGCCTGATGCAAGGTTATCCCTTATTAAACGCTCTCTCCTGACTCCCCATCAAGTCCTCATTCTTCAAGGTCATGCTCCCTCTTTCCGAGGCCTGTGGTCTGCCCAAGGCAAAGCGAAAAGTTGGTTTAATGGAATCAGAAGGGGACTAGCAGGCAGCCAATCCAGATTTGCACATCAGGTCTACACCAAGTCTCCGTGTCCCCTTGAGCAAGCCACTTAACCCCACAAACCGCTCTGAAATGAGAAGGTTGAGTCAGGTCACGGGGGGCATTCCTCCCATCTTTAACAGTCTGTAGCTCCGAGTTAAGAGAGTTCCAAGTTGCAGTTCAAGACCCCCTATGTTAGTAGGCTGATAGTCATTGAGAGAACGACTACCTTTCAAAACCGGTTCTGTTAACTCACACAGCACAGGGCTACATTCTCTACAAGAAATTATACATCTCTCTGTTTCAGGTCGGTGCCGTGATCAAGAAGAGGCATCTGCAATCTACATTTCTGAGGAACATGTTCTGATCACCCAACACGAGAGGATCGAAAGGAGACACCGAAGGATGCTCCTGCCTCACCTACCAACACCCTCTCCCTCTTCCTGACTTTATCCCTTTTCCTCGTGAGCATTTCACATCAGAGTATACAAATATACCATATTTTCAGGGTTTTGAAATCTTGTTCATTGTCTGTTTTTCCCAAAGATAATGGAAGCTCCATGGGAATGAGCCTTTTGCCTGTTGTATTTCCCCCCTGAGACCTAGAAAAGTATCTGTCACAGTCGATGGTCAGTAGATATTTATGGAAGGGATGAGTAAGAGCACATATTCGAGGCAGAACTTTAGCTTGAGAGACAGTTCTAATCACCCTCTGCACTCAAAGGCCACCCAAAATACAACCCATGATCCCCTGCCCCTCTTATTACCCCATAAGCAAAACATTAATTCTCCCTCAGCTGTGTTCCAACGACACCATTTATGTACCTCCTACCGAATCGATCACATCCTGCATTATACTGCAATTGTATCCTCTTCCCTCTGGTAGACAGTAAGTGAAACGGGGGCCTGAACATTCTGGTTTCCCACCCAGCGAACTTTCCCCAGTACATCTCGTTAACTAGGGTATTATCTGTCCTTGTCACCACTACTTTCTCACTCTGCCTCTGGCTCGCTCACTTGCTGTTCATTCTTGCTCCCACTCAGTCCCTTTCTTTTCATACACATGCCCAAATATACCCCATCTTGAATCAAGACCCTCACCCTCTCCTTTATCCCCAATTTTAGGCTGTACTGAATAAAGTGACATAGGCAGGGAGACAAGTTTGCTCTGTAATCAGGCTACGATTTCTTGACCAGCCCCTGATCATACCCCATCCCAGCCTGAAGGTGGTTTTCAAATTGTACACCCCACATTAGTGTTAGTTCGGTGAAAGGTAAAAGTTTAGGTGTAGACACTCTTGGCAAAGCATAGGGTACAGACTCTCGTGGGTTGTTTCTAATAATATTAAGGACCAATATTTACTAAAGGCCTAGCATGCGATAAATAGGGTCCAAAGTAGATTATATTAATTCCTTTTATCCTTACAACACGCTCCTGAGGTAGTTACTGTTCCCCGTCCCACTTTACCGATGAGGAAAATGGGGTCCAGAGAAGTTGACAAAATTCCCCTCCATCACACAGAATGAGGGAGCCAGGATTCACAGTCAGTCTGGCTACAGGACATATGCTCTTGGTGTAATGATCCATGTAAGAAACATATTCTTATTATATATATTTGTATTGTGTGTTTATGCACACAAAAATACACACACATTCTTAGACGTGTTTAGAAAATTCTCAGAACCATACGGAACCTGTCACACTTGTGACTTCCACAAATTGGAACTGAAGTGTTGAGGGGGGGAGGGGGGAAAAAGCAATTACCAATCACTATTTTAACGTATGTCACGGGCATCTATTACTTTAAAAGGATTTTAGGGGCGCCTGGGTGGCTCAGTCGGTTAAGTGTCTGACTCCCAACTTCTGTTCTGGTCATGGTGTCTCAGTTGGTGGGATTGAGCCCCCAGTCGGGCTCTGCCCTGACGGTGGAGGCTGCTTGAGATTCTCTCTCTCCCTCTCTCGCTACCCTTCCCCCGCCTCAAAACAAACTTTTAAAAAAGGTATTTTATTTTCTTTTTTTCGTATAGTTTTTAATATAGTTTATTGTCAAATTGGTTTCCGTACAACACCCAGTGCTCATAAAAAAAATATTTTAAAGTAACTTTGTTATATTTAAATAAAAGCCTGATGCGCTGAGTAACTTAATAAAGAGAAAATACAGCTGAGAGTAATATGAGACTACAAAAGGACATATCATTTTACTTACCAAAGACAACTATATTCTAAATATTGGCACATATCCTGAGATGTTGAATAAAATGTAAGCATCAAAATTCTTTGTATCTATATGTATATATTTACTTACTACTTTATGAACTATGGTCATTCATATACACATCTACAAATGCGTAGACATTTAGTTTCTTCCAACTAATTTTCTTTAAACATACACCATTTTTTAGCTTCAGGTGTACAATATAGTGATTCAACAATCCCACACATCATCCAGTGCTCATCACAACAAGTGCACTCCTTACTCCTCATCACATATTTCATTCATCTCCAAATGCTCTGGTAACCATCAATTTGTTCTCTGTAATTAAGAATCTATTTCTTGGTCTCTCTCTCTCTCTCTCTCTCTCTCTCTCTTCTCTTTGTTCACTTGTTTTGGGTCTTAAATACCACATAGGAATGAAATCATATGGTATTTGTCTTTCTCTGACTTATTTCACTTATCATTATACTCAACTCTTTATCGATAGATATTTAGATTATTCTACTTTATACCATAAAACACTACATAGTGATGGCTCACTGCAAATGAACACAGAGTTAAAAAGGAAAAGGAAAAACCTCTATAAATAGGAGCGAGTGATTAAAAACATACAAAATGTTAATTATCCCACATACTGCTTAATTCCAATCTCTAGAGCATATGCCTAGAAGACATGAACTTTTCAACCATATTAAAAATTTGACTAAATTTCCATGTTGAACAACTCATTTTAACCAAACACCTTAGGATACTGTTACCCTCTTTTTGTAAGTTCCTTTTCTTGGTATCTCTGGTATTTCTTGGCCATGTTTTCTATCTTGGGTCCACTTTACAGCCATGTTTTTTATCTTGGGTCCACTTTATCACCACTTTTATACTCCTCTTGGGTGCTGTCAACAACTTAAATGTCTTCAGCTGCTGTTGTCACTCAAACCTCAGTCTCCAGACAAATGGTGGCCCTGGAACTACCCATACAGATGTGGCTCCTTCACCCCATCGGGTCCCTGGGGCCCTTTCCCCACTCGGTTGTGAAAAGGGAACCATTACTTCAGCGCAAACATGTTTCACTCCCTTTTATAGCTCCGTAGTCCTCGTTCTGTACAAGTATGACATCGGGTCCTCCCTTACCCAGCTCTCAAGAAAAGCTCTCCTGCCTATTTCTACTTCCTATGGTGGGAAGTGCCCCAAATCCACCATGTTATTTCCCCTGCAAGCCTTGCATGTTACAGATTTCTTTATGTGGGTTAGTGTTCTCCTTCATATCCTGTGTGAGCATGGGTTCCTCTCTCTCCTCAGCTACAACAGGACTGCAGCTCAGGTACCAAGGACACCCAACAAACCTTACGATTGCCTAGTTTTCCCTCCTCCTTGCCCTTTTTAGACTTTATGTCGTCTTCCAGTCGTTGTTGTTGTTGTTGTTGTTGTTTCTAGTCCATCCCTACTATCCACTGAAGCCTGGTTTTGTGACTATTCATGTATACGGTAATTAATTTTAAAATTCTTGAGGTGAATCACAGATTGTACAAAATAATATACTTGCATACATAAAAAATGAGGCATTTAAATTTTCCAAATCAGATCCATAGGAGGAGAAAACAAAATGGATATACAAGTTATAAGATACATGGTTTCCACAATCCCTTCTTCCTGCCCTACCTCAAGGCAGTCTTGGTTGCTCCCCATTACTATGGTGCCTTGGCCCATTGGTGTGAACTATAGCCAAGTCTCCATACTGCAGTCCCCTCAACCACCCTCTTTGTCCAGACTTTGTGTTGTGTATATTGAGTCCACTAAAATGTAATTTTGCTCATGTTATTTTTTCTGAGGAAGAAGGTGACATTATCCATTTTAGGGTGAAGGGCTTGAATGAGGAGTGATGGGACTCTAAGGGAGAATTTTAGAAGGAAGCTAGGCTTGGTTTTGAATCTAAGAAAAGATGATGTGAAATGGGAAGATAGCAATAGACTAGGAGGACCCTAGGCTTGCTTCATTCCACAAACACAACTAGATAATTATTAAATAATCCTAAATACTCCAGAAATCAACCTGAAGACTGACAGAACCCACAAATAAAGGGAGAGAAGGTAGGAAGTGGGGAGACATGGTTTAAGGAAAAAAATGGATCACGGGTGCTATGGAGGAGAGGGAGCCACAGTCACAGAGAAAGACGAGAGAGGAGCACATAGGGGAATGTATAAGGAGAATGTTTTCCTGAAAACCATTGGCCTGGAAAACAAAAGAGGCTGAATTTTGTGAGTTCTTGCAACCAGCAGGTCTCAAAGCCTGCAGTTTTAAAGGTCAGTGGACTTGGCTGGGAGAGAGCTCAGAGGGCACTGCCCTGTTTCTGGAGAGAAGTCAGACAAATAACCCAGAGGCAGACAGCATGGAAGCAGTGATATGAAAAATGCCTCGGGCACAAAGTGGAGAGATTATTTGCTCTTCTTGGAGCAGGACCCTGAGAGGCAGCATTCATGGAGAAGTCTCTCTGGGAGCAAAAGAGCTGGCCAGCAATATTTCCCTCCCTATCTCTTAGAATAAACCCAGAACCACCTGTGGGAAGCAGTTCAGCACCAACGCCGGCTGCCTAAATTTCTTATACCAAACCCCACACCCTTGAGTTCTGGCAGGCCTGCCCTTTCAGTAAGCTTGCCTCAGTCTCAGTGCAACAGGCTCTTCACCCAAAAGACCAGCACAAACCCATGCCCACACTATCCCTCCCAAACAGAGAGTGCTGCAGGGCCTCAGTTCTGGGGGAGGTGGTGTCAGGTCTCATTTTACAAGCAGACCAGAGCACACTTAGTTAAAGTTCATCACAATCCGGCCAGGCAAGGAGAGCCTCTGCCAATGACTGGCCTGAGGGATGGAGCAGCCAAAACACAACAGCACGGCTGTTCAGCACACACTGAAGATACTCCCTGAAGTGTCAGGCCTTGGGCACTATATGACCTCTTCCTTGGAAGGGAAGCAGGAGCAGATGACATAACTGGCTTTTGGAGAACAAAGAAGAAGGCACAGACTTAGACAGAATGCCAAGACGGAGGAATTTATCCCAAACGAAGGACTAAGATAAGGTCATGGCCAGCGATCTAAGTGAAACAGATGTGAGTAACATGCCTGATGGAGAATTTAAAGCAACAATCATAAGGGTACTCCCTGGGCTTGAAAAAAGAATAGAAGACATCAGTGGGAGCCTTACCACGTAGATAAAACAGTTAAAAAAGAACCAGCCAGCAATGAGGAATGCAATAAATGAGATTGGAAATAGGCTTGATGCAATGAACAGCAGGCTGGAAGAAGTAGAGGAACAAATTAGTGACTTAGAGGAGAAAATAATGGAGAATAACGAAGCTGAACAAAAGAAAGAAAGAATTATGCACCATGAGAATAGACTTGGGGAACTCGGTGACTCCATCAAATGTAAAAACATTGATATTATGGAAGTCCCGGAAAAGAAGAGAGAAACAAGGAGGCAGAAAATTTATTTCAGGAAATAATAGCAAAGAAAATTCCCTAATCTAGGGAAGGAGACAAACATCCAGATGCAAGAGGCACAGAGAACTCCCATCAGAATCAACAAAAGCAGGCCAATACCAAGATATATTACCGTTAAATATGCAAAAAATAGTGATAAATGAGGATCTTTAAAGCAGCAAGGCAAAATAAATCCTTAACTTACAAGGGAAAACCCACAAGCCTAGCTGGAGATTTTTAACAGAAACTTCGCCAGTCAGAAGGGAGTGCTATGATATATTCAAAGTGTTGAATGGGAAAAATCTGCAGCCAAGAATACTCTATCTAGCAGGGCCACCTTTCAGAATAGAAGGAATAATAAAGAGTTTCCAAGACAAACAAAAACTAAAGGAGTTTGTGACCACTAAGCCAGCCCCACAGGAAATATTAAAGGGGACTCTTTGAGTGCAAAGAGGAGACCAAAAGTGACAAAGACAAAAAAGGATCAGAGTAAATCTCCAGAAACAATGACAAAACAAAGAATAAAATGGCAATAAATACATATTTATCAATAATTACTTTGAATGTAAATGGACTAAAAGCTCTAAGGAAAAGGCATAAGGTGTCAGAATGGATAAAAAACTAAGACCCATCTCTTTGCTGCCTATAAGAGACTCGTTTTAGACCTAAAGACACCTGCAGATTGAAAGTGAGGGGACAGAGAAACATTTATCGTGTACCTGGATGTCTGAAGAAAGCCAGAGTGGCAATACTTCTATCAGACAAATTAGACTTTTTTCGTTGCTGTCGTTCTATTGTTTTTATCCTGCTTTGGTATCGGGGTAATATTGGCCTCAGAGTGATTCTGCAAGTATTCCCTCCACTGCATTATTTGTAAGATTTTTACAAAGGTTTGGTAGAATTCACCAAGGGAGCCATGTGGTCTTGGGTTTTCTGTGCTGGGATATTTTTGATTCCTAATTCAACCTGCATTCTTTTTACTGGTCTAAGATTTCCTATTTCTTGGATTCAAGACTCATAACTCAACCTTGGCAATTTGTGTGTTTTTAGGCTTTATCTGTTTTTCTTTTCTAAGTTATCTGATTTGTTAGCATGTAATTGTTTATAGTAATCTGTTCTCACACTATATATTTCTGGGGTTACCTGTTGTATTGTTTTCTCTTCCATTTCTCATTTTGGTTTTTGAGTCTTCTTTTTTTCCCCCTTAGTTAATGTAGTTAAAGCATTGCCATTTTTTTTAACTGGTCATTACTTTCAACGTTATGTTATTATTTATGCTGGTTCCCATTTCATTTATTTTTAATTTTTCTTTATTATTTCCTTCCTCTACTAAATTGGAGCTAAGCTCCTTCTTTTTCTAGTTCCTTGTAGTGTAATGTTGTTGACTTGAAATTTTTCTTGTAATACAAGCATTTACAGCATAAATATCACATCTGTTTTTGCTGCAATCCCATAGGCTTGGGAATATTGTATTTCCTTTTTCTTTTGTTTTGAGACATATTTCGACTTGCCATTTGATTTCTTTTTTGGCCTGTTGCTTGTACAATACTGTGTTGTTTAACATTTACATGTTAAATATGTCTTATGTCCAAAAAAAACCCGCTCGTCATTACATACTAAAAAGAGTAGATTTTACTGCATGTAAAGTATACTTTAATGTTTTAAACGGTGAAAATAAATCATTAAAAGGGCTTATGCATATACAAAAAATAAAAATTAAAAAATTGTTTTAATGATGCCTGAATTCATCCCCAGCCCATCTCTAGGTCAGGTGGAACTGATGTCCCCCCTCGCCACCCCCGCACGAAGCCAATAAAAATAAGATACCCGATGCAAAATGGACAAAGAGAGACACCATGTATATCGGAATTGTAAAGGCCCTTTTATCCCTCTTTGGTTCCTTATCTTTTCCCCTCAAAATTGCAGTGGAGGAAGCAGTTTCTTAGCCCTTCCCAGACATCTCTCTGAGAAAAGCCAACAATGAATGGAGTGGTTTTTGCCAGGTTGGGGCTGATTGACCTAATGCTGGAGTCACGGTGTCCAGAGGGATTGTTGGGCAGGAAAAGCAGTATTGCCCAGGCTCTGGAGCCTGTGCCCAAACCGTGGTATCAGAGGGGCTCTTTGTCTTGCTCTGCGGTGATTTTACGCTGTGTGGGCCAGAGTCCTGGGACTCTCTTGCTCACTACTATTTCCCCACTACCTAAGAAAGGATCTGGCACATGAAAAAAGAAAAAATGCAGTGGAAAGTTCTTTAGGATTGGAACTCATGTTCTCTCCTTTCAGGAAGGTTTCAGGAAGAAGCTGGAGCCTATTACCTGTGTGTTATCTGAGGTTCAGTATTAAGTTTTTAGGGAAGCTGAAGAAAGATTGTAGGGAAGCTCGGCCTGTGGTAACTCCACAGAGTTTCAGCAGCCTACTCGGAAGAAATGTACAGTTTTATAAACCCCGTTAAGTGTAGTTATGGTGGTAGTTACACTAAGAAGCACTCCCTTTTATTTCTTTCACAAAATAAACAGAAGGTCACTCCAAGCCTTACCCGGGAGAACCCCCTGTGACCCAAATCTCTCCGTTGTTCATTCTACACAGTCCTCCTCTGGGTAAGAACCAGAATACAAAAAGATTCTGGATATGCCTGACTGTACCTTTGGATGTTTCCACAAAGCCATGGATGGGGCTAGAAGGAAAATGCCATCGAAATTATTCCAGCACTGTGATCTCACTTTTCAAATTCTGATTGATTTTCACAGTGTCAGGAGGTCCATACTAATCAGGAAAGATGAGTTCCTTCGAAAACAGACACTTTCCCCATCTCTTTGGACATCAATTTTCTCTTCTCCGGGTAACGGAAAGCCCTGCTGTGGATTAAAATGTGTGTTACTGATGTTGGCTGAGCAGAACAGGTGTCAGAGAGACACCTGGATCATCTTGAGAGGGAGAATCAGCACGAGATGCGAAATGAATTCAAATCTGGAAGAGACTTGAGTGGGTTTCACCGAAGTAACAGAGCGCCAACTAGATCGTTTGGAATGACTTTCCCATGGCAGACAACTTCAAACCCGGACCAAAGCACATCAGCTGGGACACATCGGAACGCTCATGTGCGAGAGTGAGGAATTAACAGTTTAGACTGTGGGGGCTGACTTTCTTTGGGGGACATGGGCCAGTTCTCAAAGAGGCAATTTAGAGGACAGAAGAGCGATTACAAAGGACGCTGAGATGGTTTCTGGGGCACAGGAAGTGTTCCGTGTCTTGACCTGGGTCATGATCCATGGGTGTTTGAAATATAGCAATTCATTAATCTGGCTTTTACATTTTATACATTTTTTTCCTCTATGTGTGCTGCATCTCAAATAATTTTTTAAAGTGCCTTTGGTGTTTTAGGAGGCAACAACCCCTTTGAAGGAATTGAGCTGCATGTGAGGGAATGAGGAAGCACTTGCCCCTTGTGCTACAGCTGAGAAAATAAGTTGCCAAGTGGACTTCCAACCAATCTTCCTCCTCCAGATTTCTGTCTCATGAATAGTGATTCCTTTCAAAGTGGAATTTTTTTTTCTTTCCTGAGAAAGAAAATACTATTGTCCATCATATGGTCAAGGACTTAAAAGCAGAGGTGATAGGACCTTAACGGGGGGAGGGGTTGGAAGAAGGAAGCCAGGCTTGATTTTGCATCTGCAAAGGCATAATGCCTGAACCCATGGCCAGCCTGTCTCTAGGTTCAATAGAGCCAGACCAGGAAACCATGTCTGCTGGTGGGCCCTGTGTTCCATTCCACTTCCAGAAGAGAGGATCCAGCCAGCACCCACCCAGCTACAGTCTACCTTGGCCCAGTTGCCAATCTGTTGGGCTGGTCATCTGGGCCACCTTCTGAGAGGGAGCCTCAGCCATTCTGCATTTCAGCACTGCCTTTTACCAATTCTTCTGGCTGTTATGGACAGACTTGGGTTCCGAACCCTGGGGATGGACGGTTCACCTTGATAGACCACGAGCCTGGGGCAGCACGGAGGAGAGCTGAAAGAAAACTGCCGTCTCTGATTGTGGGGGGCAAGCTTGTGGCGAAACGTCCCATCTCTATGGCGGGGATGCACCAGAGGCTCTCCGGGTGCTGGTCTTGTTTATAGCTTTACGGCTTTTCGCACTTCTGGCTCCTTCCCACCACTTTTCCTTCCTTGTCATCACTTTTCTTTGTCTTCTCAACTTTTCTACTTCACGTAAACTTCAAGCTGGAGATCCTCAGAGTTGATGGTGTTCACTCATGAACGTATATTTGGTATTTCTCCACCTCCGTTTCTGTTTCTCTAAATTTAAGGGACAACTTGCAAGGGTCTGCAGCAGCCCGACTTAGTCCATGAGAAATGGCCGGTGACCCATCCTCATGTGGTTGAACCTTTCCAAATAAAGTTTATTGAACTCTAATCATCAAAGATGGATTATTCACGATGAAGTGTTTATTCATTTAAATTTTACCCTTGAAAAACAGCAATAATTTGGGGGGATTAAGGCACCTGCCTAATATTTACCATTGAAAGTAATTCCAAAGTAATTCTATTTCTCTGCCTCGGTGGGTCTTGTATCCTGAAAAGGACTGCATGGGGGTCTGATGATTAATAACAGTATCAGTCAATCTGAGTTTAATCAGCATTGTTGGGCAGTTATGGAAGATGAAGATTCATTTCAAGCGGATTCCATCTAATACCTGCTACAGCACAATGCTAGGCCCTGCCCCCAAAATAAACAGAGCAAACTTCTTTCCTTGCAAAGGGAAGAGCACACACACAATTAATACTAAAATGAAATGAAGTGATGGGTTCATGAAGATAATGTTAACAGAGCCTGAAGAAGGGAAAGATTCAGCCTTACTCTGTATATATGTTGCAACCTCCATGTTGGTTGTCAATATTTATTAAAAGATTGATTATTGTTGGTTGAATGAACTTTAAATACAAGCTAAACATGCCATAATAAAAAGAGCACTGAATTAAGAGTCAAAGTACATTGGCTGCCTCAGCATAATTATAACATATAATTAAATGAATATGGAAGGCAAGTATGTATTTTGACTTATTAATGTTGGAAGAAATAGAAGCTTCTATTGTCACGTGATAAGAAAATTGCCTCGTAAGTTTCATCATCCGTCAAAACCACTTTCAATGGTGTGCCTGCGTGGCTCAGTCAATTAAGCATCTGACTCGACCTCAGCTCTTGGGTTCATGAGTTCAAGCCCTGTGTTGGGCTCTGTGCTGGGCATGAAGCCTACTTAAAAGCAAGCAAGCAAACAAACAAACAAACAAACCCAAAAAGCAACTCTCAAATTAAAAAAAGTGGGGGATGAGAAAAGAAGAAATCAAAGCCCCTAAAGTTGAAGAGAATTGAAAATAAGTGACTTACTCTTTGTTGAAAATTGAAAACCAAAATGTCCTTGGCTGATTATTGATACTGAAATTATAAGAGAGAATTAATTCTAAATTGTGATTTGGGATAAATTCAGAACAGATCACTTGGTATTTATCTACAGCCTGAAAACATTCTTTCAGTTTGAAATACTAAAAAAAGTCAAAACAGCAGCTGCTGAGCTCTGTTTACTTCCCTATATGATTTGCAGACTAATAGATTTTTTGAACCTCGGTTTCCTCTTGTGAAAGCAAGAATAACAGTAATAATAATAATAATGTGTCATGATTCAGAAATGCTAATGTTAAAATTAAATGTAAGGATGTTTTCTTGTAACAGTCTAGTAAATTATAATAAACATTATAAACACAGTTGCAATTTCAGATTTTATTAAAAACTGAGGATCCCCTATCAATGTTGTCTTATCATTTGCTTCTCGTTACTAAAATCCAGATTCAGAATTTAAAAATTGCTACTTGAGATTCTAATGCATAAAATCTGGCTTATCATTTTTTCATGTGGGAAATAAGAGCTATTTATCTCTAATTTCCCTATAATGCTTCTGTGAGTCTTCTTTAAACCGGACTTTTCTCTTTGAGGGGGCTATGTCTTTGGTTTCCACTGAAATGTTCAGACACCAAGTTACAGTGTTTGTTTTCTGTCTTCTCTCTTAAGTTCATGCAACGAAGCTTCTTCATCCATCCATTACCATAATGATTGATTTGTTCTTGCTTCCTGTTTCCTGGCACTTTACAAGCAGGCTTCCCTCTCCTTGCCATCTTACTCTGGGTATGGTGGGTGGCTTGCTTTGGCCAATGCAACGAGAGGGGGGAAATTGAGGAGACCTTGTTTTTTGTAGTTTTCCCTCTTGGCTGCGATTGGAACTCTGCAACCATCATGTGAACAAGCCTAGACGAGCCTGCTGAAGGATTAGAGACCCCATGGAAGAAGGTACCAAACATCTCAATCTTCTCAGCTGAGGCCATTCTGTATCGCTGGACCCACTCACTGATAATGCATGCATACGCAAGCCCAGCAAAGATTGGATGTGCCCAGTCAAGCCATACAAGAACCACTCAGCTGAGCCCAGCCCTAACTGCCAAACTATAGAATCACAAACTAAATAAGCAGATGGAATTTTAAGTCTCCATGTTCTGGATGCTTGGTTGTCCAGCAAGAAATAATTGGGGTAGAGACTAATGGGTAGCAGGGGAGGCTGTTTTGAGTTACATCTCCGGGTCGGACTGCGTCTTCAGGATGAAAGAGAGAAGGAAGCAATTAGTGTGAATAATTCCCAAACTGCATACCCAGTGCTTAGAATATTATGAGTTTTTCTTTTCTGTGTTTTAACATTGGGCCTTAAGGTACCTTACCAAATGGTGCTCTGCTCAGTTGGTCTGTGGTTGAAAAAGGAAATGAACACTCGATGCAGTAAAAGACACGAGCAGAGGACACTTTGAAGTCTGTGCTTGGAGTACAACTGCTTTTTTCTGTGTATATTACTTTAGTTTGATCACCATGCAGATAAAAGCTACTGTCACACATTCAAAGTTAACATGTTAATCTCTGAGATAAACAACTACCTGGGAACCAACTTTCAAAGAAAACTGGTAGTTTGATTGAACTGCCTACTTCCCCGTGTTTTTTCCAGCTCTTCATCAGTGAATCTAAAGACTAGGTTTAAGAACAAGAAAGAATGAGACAAAAAAGTCATTAAATTTAAAGAAATGGCCAGCGAACATTCACACATATAAAAGAGCATTCCTTATTCACCGCACATGGATTGATTGTATTTATTCCTGACGGGGTTGTTTTGTTTTGCAAAAGTTTACAATGTTTGGGATGTCAAGCTTGCTGGAAGGAGAGGGCGGCAGGTCAATATTTTTTGTAATTGTGGTTGTTTTTGTTATTTTATTGACTGAGTCCTTCTGTTTCTTGTCCGATCACTTCCGTTTTGCAAGTCTGCAAACCCCTCCAAAGGACGACAACAACAAAATGGCTCTATCTATAGGAGAGTCTTTCCTGTTGTTCTTTACGTCTTTGTTACCTTTAGGTCCCATGTAAAGCTTCCCTAATTCTGGAAAAATATTATTATTGATGAGAAAAATCTCCTTCAGACTGGATTCTGATATACATTTTTGTCACTTCTTTATGTCAACACTAAGCCTACTGAAATAAAAATAATTTTAGAAGACGGATTCTAAACTGGACACATAAACACAATTAAGATGATAGAATATTTGTTATATGTATTTTACCATAACGAAAACTGAAGACAATAAAGAAATAAAAACAGAATCAATTCTACTTCATATATATGGGTGTTCTTGCCATATGAACTTTACTGATTTCTTTAAATTTTTTTTTAATGTTTATTTATTTTTGAGACAGAGAGAGACAGAACATGAATGGGGGAGGGTCAGAGAGAGGGAGACACAGAATCTGAAATGGGCTCCGGGCTCTGAGCTATCAGCACAGAGCCCGACGCGGGGCTTGAACTCACGGACCGCGAGATCATGACCTGAGCCGAAGTCGGCCGCTCAACCGACTGAGCCACCCAGGTGCCCCTGAACTTTACTGATTTCTTAAAAGGAATATTAAAAATTATTTTTATGCACCTAATCTCATTTCCATTTATACAATTAAACAAAACCTCAGATATTATAGTGTATCGTCTATTATTGCCATCTATTAGTTGTAGGTATGCCTGTGTGAATGCCTGTACATGATGCCATAGACACACATGTTGCTATGTAAAATAACACAATTCATGACATGATTTAATTATATGCTTGGAAAGAGCAGGCTTGTGGCGCCTGGGTGGCTCAGTTGGTTAAGCACCAACTTTGGCTCAGGTCATGATCTCACCGTCTGTGAGTTCGAGCCTCGCGTCGGGCTCTGTGCTGACAGCTCGGAGCCTGGAGACTGCTTCAGATTCTGTGTCTCCCTCTCTCTCTGCCCCTCCCTTCCTTGTGCTCTTTCTCTCAAAAATAAATAAATAAATAAAAATTTTTTAATGAAAAAAAGGTGCATCTTTTATAAACTATTTTAAACTAGATCGGTGACTGTATTCCCTTTACATTGGTGATAACAGTTTGGCAAATGCCGAATGTATCCTCCCCCAACACACACACACAAAGCTGCTGCTGATGGCATTTTTTTTGATGGAATTTCATGGATGAGTCGGAGAGCATTTCTGTCGATATCTAAAATTCCCAGTCTCTTTTGCAAAACGTATGTCTTATTAACACGGGCATTTGGAATCATGTAGTTGGCATCAAAGTCACAAAAGCCCCAAGCAAAACATCATCGACCCACCAGCAGCTTCCTGCAATTTGGGGTGAAAAAGCGCCGAGTGAGTAAATGAGAGAAGGCAGGGGACATTCAGTTGCCAGCTTAAATGGCAAGAAAGATAATGTCTCTGTTTTGCTTTGCATGTAATCTCGATGTTACCGGATGGAATTTTGACTGTAGGTACCAGATTTTGTGGTTGTTTATCTGATATCTGGAAAGAAGGCTCAACGACCTCTTTCTAGAAGGCTCACCCTCTATGTACACACCTACTATAAGGCCACGCTGTCCTGGGCCCATTGCTACACACTGATGATTTTTGTTAAGACAGTGCAAATAATGAACAGTGATGGTTGTGACCAGTGGTGTCCCGAATGATTTTAACATGCAGCTCTACAGCAAATCAACCCCCGCCCCATGCACAAAATACTCCCATACCCCCAAATCATGTTTATTATAAATCGCCAACCTTAGTACATTGATATAACATTCATATTTATAAAATAAACACAAAATAGAAATGTCAAAACATTAGATGCAAACAAATGCCCATAGAAATGTAGTATTTTCTCACCGCATCCCACCAGAGGATCTCACAAAACCCTGGGGAACAGGCTCTTCTCCTGGCACCTGCCATTTGTTAGAAAGAACGTAGGTCATTTGACTCACCGACTTCATGGTAAGTTTGGGGGATGATGAGGCCTCATCTTGTCATGATGTTCTCTGCATCTCTCGAAATACGTAGCACCGATGGACATACCTCATAGGCATTCAGTTTTGTTGAGAATAGATGCCAAGTATACACCAACTTTGCACTGATGGATGAGAGAAGGCATTGCAGAGGAAAGGCCTTAACATCTTAAGAGTTCTATTGGGCTTGTCATTTAGCCAGAAGACATATACTGTTAGATATCTGGTGACGGGTGAGTGAATGGTTTTATTTTTAGAATTCTGCAGGTATGCGTTGTCTTTCTATGGCTACAATTTGCTTTATCCAAAAGAGTTCCCACCACAGTTCCTTTTTAATTTGCTTTAACTTCAAACTCCGGGGAATTGTATTTCGGAGGACATCATTTGTCTCTCTAGTAGTAAAGAATGCCATTAAATCTGCCATATTCGTTTTACTCTCTAGCTCTCTCAAAAAGCAGGGAAGGGGTGATACAGTAAAGACACTCAAGCTGACAATAATTCATAAGGTCTTTTCTCACCAGGAAATAATTTTGTAGCTTCTAGATTATTTTTAGTCATATAAATAATTTCTCTTTTTATTAAGGCAGACATCTATTTTAGTCATCTGTGACAAACTAGATGTCTGCTTCCTCAGTCTGTAAAAACAGACTTCTTTGTTCAGTCCTAGAGGCAGCAAAGCCACATAGATGTCTTTAAAAGAACAAAGCTTAAAAAATAAAAAGTCCAAACCTAGCATGCCTTGATTATGGCATAAGTGATTCATTCGCACCTCGGTTCCTAATTTTGAGCACCAACCGTGTGTCAAACCCTATGCTCCTTCCCAATTAACCATTAACCTTTGAGCATAAGGATACAAACAATCTGGGTGTAGTAGAAACAGTTCACCCAAATACAGAAAAAGAAAATGCATCCAGTGAGTTGAACCTCCACCATCACCTTCTGCTTCTATGAGCCAGACACCTTTCCTTTTTATCTTTAACCACAGACAAAACCTTAAAGGCACATGCACCACTCAGCTTATGCCTCCTTGGCCAAGAACGCACTGGAAGGCTGGAGAAACAGAGGATTCGAACAGCGAACTTGCAAGCTCGTAAAGTGAAACCTTTGTTCTCTGCGCCCTAAACAACCTAGGCCTTTCAGGCATACAACAGAGCTTGTGGGAAGACTTCCTCTCCAGCTTCAGCTGGAAAAAGACGAGCCCTCCTGCACTAGCTTCTACCCTTGCTTCATTTGACTTCGGCGTATCTTAGCAATTCTTCCTTAGCTCCAGAAGGATCATTTTTTCCCAAAAACTTTTCAGAAAACTGGGCAAGCAGTCCATTTGAGCTCTACTTCATTCATGGAACACTGCTGGGGACATACCGAGTGTCACTCCATGAACTGTACGAGGACATAACTGCATGCTACCCTCAACAGGTACATCTTATATGGAGGACACTTGTATCAGAGTTCGGGAAGAGAATGATGCCTGTTATTATTTATTTTAAAATATAAACATTCTTTATTTTTTCTACTTTTTTTTTTAAATCAGAAAACGTTCAAAACGAAAGTAGAAAGTCCAAAAGAATTGACAAAGCAAAACAAAACAGAACAAAAACGTCCTGGAAATAATAAGCAATTATAGCAAGGCTGCAGGATGCCAAGTGTATTAATTTGCTAGGACCGCCACAACAAAACACCAGAGACTTGGTGGTTAAGCAACAGAAATGTATTCTCTACTGTTCTGGAGCCTGGAAACCCAAGATCAAGGCATTGGCAGGACTGGTTTCTTCCGAGGCCTCATTCCTTGACTTGTAGATGGCCACCTTCTCACTGCCTCCTCACATGGTATTTCCTCTGTGCACACACATCCTTTGTATATCTCAGTGTATCCAAATCTCCTCTTCATCTAAGGGCCTTTAAAGAGATAATTTGGTTAGAATAATGTCTCTGGAGTTGGCCCTAATCCTGTCTGATTAGTGTCACTTGCTGTAAGAGGACATACTTAGAGGCACAAGAGATATACATGCACAGATAAGAGACCATGTGGAGAGGGGGCAAGACACTGGCCATTTGTAAGTCAAGGAGGGAGATCTGAGAGGAAGCTAACCCTGCTGGCACCTTGATCTTGGACCTCCAGCATCCAGAACTATGAGATAATAAACTCTGCTGTCTAAGCCACCCGATCGGTAGTATTCTGTTATGGTGGCCCTAGTAAAGTAATACAATAGCTAAGAGACAATTGAAGGAGGAAAAGAAAGTTAGGGAACTGACACTCCCCAACATACTCTAAAGCTACCACAATAAAGATAGGGTATTTTGGTAGAAGAATGGACAAATAGACCAATGGAATATAATGGAGAGCCTGAAAATAGACACACAATATGGTAAATGGATCTTTGATGAAAGAGAAAAGGCAGTTAAATGGAGAAAAGAATAGTCTCTTCAACAAATGGTCCTGGAACAACCATTCCAGTGGTTGTTCACACACACACACACACACACACACACACTCACAGACCTCACGCTCTTCACAAAAACTAATCCAAAGTGAATCGTAGATTTAAATATAATGTGCAAAGCTATGAAACTCCTAGAAAATAACATAGCAAAGTATCTAGATGACCTTGGGTTGGGTAATGACCTTTTAGCTACAACATCAAAGGCTTGAGCCTTGAATGAAGCATTGGTAAATTGAACTTCATTAAAATGGAAACATGCTCTGTGAAAGATCCTGTCAAAAGAAGGAGGAGACAAGCCACAGACTAGGAGACAATATTTGCAAAAGATGTCCTGAGATGGGACCATTATCCAAAATACTCAAGGACTCGTAATAAGAAAACATGAGAAAATAAGAAAAAATGAACTACCTGATTTAAAAATGAGCAGGGTAGTTCTATTTTTGTTTTTTTGAGGAACCTCCACACTTTTTTTCCAGAGTGGCTGCACCAGCTTGCATTCCCACCAGCAGTGCAAGAGGGTTCCCATTTCTCCACATCCACAGCAGCATCTGTTGTTTCCTGAGTTGTTCATTTTGGCCATTGACAGGTGTAAGGTGGTATCTCATTGTGGTTTTGATTTGTATTTCCCTGATGATGAGTGATGTGGAGCATCTTTTCATGTGTCGGTTGGCCATCTGGATGTCTTCCTTGGAGAAGTGTCTATTCATGTCTTTTGCCCATTTCTTCACTGGATTATCTGTTTTTTGGGTGTTGAGTTTGATAAGTTCTTTATAGATTTTGGATGCTAACCCTTTATCTGATACGTCATTAGCAAATATCTTCTCCCATTCTGTCGGTTGCCTTTTAGTTTTGCTGATTGTTTCCTTCACTGTGCAGAAGTTTTTATTTTGATGAAATCCCAGTAGTTCATTTTTGCTTTTGTTTCCCTCTCCTCCAGAGATGTGTTGAGTATGAAGTTGCTGCAGACAAGATCAAAGAGGTTTTTGCCTGCTTTCTCCTTGAGGATTTTGATGGCTTCCTGTCTTACGTTTAGGTCTTTCATCCATTTTGAGTTTATTTTTGTGTATGGTGTAAGAAAGTGGTCCAGGTTCATTTTTCCACATGTTGTTGTCTGGTTTTCCCAGCACCACTTGCTGAAGAGACTACTGGGCATTTATCCACGGGATACAGGTGTGCTGTTTTGAAGGGACACATGCAACCCATGTTTATAGCAGCACAATCAACAGTAGCCAAAGTATGGAAAGAGCCCAAATGTCCGTCAATGGATGAATGGATAAAGAAAATGTGGTATATATATACAGTGGAGTATTACTCGGCAATCAAAAAGAATGAAATCTTGCCATTTGCAACTACGTGGATGGAACTGGAGGGTATTATGCTAAGTGAAATTAGTCAGTCAGAGAAAGACAAAAATCATATGACTTCACTCATATGAGGACTTTAAGAGACAAAACAGATGAACATAAGGGAAGGGAAACAAAAATAATATAAAAACAGGGAAGGGGACAAAACAGAAGAGACTCATAAATATGGAGAACAAACTGAGGGTTACTGGAGGGGTTGTGGGAGGGGGGATGAGCAAAATGGGTAAGGGGCACTGAGGAATCTACTCCTGAAATCACTGTTTCACGATATGCCAACTAATTTGGATGTAAATTTTTAAAAAATGAAATTTTAAAAAAATTTTTAAAAATAAAAATGAGCAGAAGATTTGAACAGAAAGAGACCAATTTCAAAAGAGTACCTACTGCATGATTCCAAGTATATGACATCCTGGAAAAGGTAAAACTAGGGAGACAATAAAAAAGTCTGTGATTGCCAGGTTTCGGGGGAGCGAAGGCTGAATAGGCAGAGTACAAGAGATGTTTATGGCGGTGAAACCATTCTGTTAGATACTGTAACTGTGGATACATGTCATTACACATTTGCAGAAAACCCATAGAACACCCAACACCAAGATGAATCCTAATGTAAACAATGGACTTGGGTTGATAATGATGTGTCAGTGCTGGTTTATCAATTGTAACAAATGTATCACTCTGATGTGGGATGATGATGGCAGGGGAGGCTGTGTGTGTTTGGGATGAGCAGGTATGCGGGTCATCTCTATGCTTTCTTTTGATTTTCCTATGAACCTAAAACAGCTGTAGAAACTAAGTCTGCATATTTTTTAAATGCTAGTTTCTTATTCTTCCAATCCCCAGTAACTTGAGAAATATAAACAGTAACAGAAATTTGTTTAGAATCTTCTTCCAGTGAAACGTGCAAATGACAAAAGACACACACACACACAGTAGTATATTTGTATAAAAGGGATCGGTCACTGCAGCTGATCTGTGTGTCACTTTTATCACTTACGAATATATTTTGAAAACCTATTAATAATAGTAGATACCAGTGTAGCACGCTTATTAAGGCTGAATATAATTTTGTTTGGATAGATCTTCTTTTATTTAACCAATATTCCATAGGCTATATTTATGTTGATTTTCTTAACTAAAAATATATTTAAAAATATATTCCATATCATGGTACAGTTTTGCAAGAATGTCGCCAGGGCTAACTTCTGGCAATGGAATTGTTGGGTGAAAGGGTGTGTATATTTAAAACTGTTAGGAGCACCTGGGTGCCTCAATCCGCTAAGCGGCCCGCATCGGCTCAGGTCATGATCTCGCAGTTCACGGGTTCGAGCCCCGCATCGGGCTCTGTGCTGACAGCTCGGAGCCTGGAGCCTGCTTCAGATTCTGTGTGTCCCTCTCTCTCTGCCCCTCCCCTGCTCTCTCTCTCTCTGTCTCTCTCTCTCTCCTTCAAAAATAAATAAACATAAAAAATAATAAAATAAAACTGATAGATGTGGCCAAATTACACTCCAAAATGTGACTTCAAAATTTGGACTTCAAGCATATGCGAGGGCCCATATTTCAAGACCCTTGTTGCAATTATTATTATCAATATATTTTCTTTTCCAATTTGATAGGCATAAATGCTGTCTGATTTTATTTTTATCCATTTAATACATGTGAGGCTGAGCACCTTTATATTTATATAAAGCCTCCAGTTTGTCTTATTTTCTGTAAAATAATTACTCAATTTATGACTGAAATATTTGATTTTAGTCACTTTTAGAAGACTATTGTACATATTATAAATATTTTGTGCAGTTTACTTTGATTTTTCATTTTATCATGTTTTTCCATAGATTAGTTTTTAATTTTTAAGTAGTTTTACCAATATTTTCTTTATAAATTCAGTTACTTTTCTTTTGCAGCCCTTGTTACAATATCTCTGAGGTTTTAGTTTTTACATTTATGCAATTAATAGATCTCAAATTTATGTTGAGACTGAAGTAACTCTCCAGGATCCATGCCCCCCCCCCCAACCAAAAGTCAATTCCATTTTCCCAAAGTCAGTTTAACTAATCCATGTTTCCCCACTGACTAAAATAACATCTTTATCCCATGTGACATATTCATATCTCTCTGGACAAATACTTTCTACATTTTGGATATTGTTCCACCGAACCTATCTTTTTTTTCCCCTCTTTTTGAAGAATCATCACAGCAATTTTGTACACGTGTTCCTCAAAAAAAAAATATCATTCTATAAAGTTTTCCCCAAAACATCTCATTGGGATTCTAATTTGGATGGTACAGGCTTCGTAGACTAATATTATAACGTCTTTATAATATTGAGAGTTTCCATCTAAGAATCAATTCTGACTATTTTTCTAAATCTTCTTTTATAATCCTCGGAAGAGTTTTACAGTTTCTTTCACATAAACCCTGAATATTTCTTATTCCCTTAAAAAAAAGTCTTTTTATTGGTATTGTAAATGGAATATATCTTTCATTAAATTTTCTGTTTGTAGTCGGTATATAAGAAAAGTAATGATTTTAATATGAATTTTGCAACCAGGGAATTTTCTGGATTTCCTTTTTTATTTCAGCAGTGTTTCAGACAATTCCCATGAGTTCTAAGAGTATACAATCATACCATCTGCAAATAAAAGTAATTTAATGCCCTCTATTCTCACTTTTACAGCTGTTTCTCTCCCACGGAAACTGCATTAGCCAACACTTTCAGAGCCACAGTAGTAATGACAATTGACATCCTCTTGAGTTCACTTTTAACTTAGACCATATGGGCCCGATTTTTCGAGATGTGCCCCCACCCACCTACTTTCCCTTTGCACTGCTTCTGGGGCGGAAATATTGGGGACATCGTCCGGTACTTCTGCACTTCTTCTCTGTTTACCCTTGGAAAAGACTGTGTGTGAAGCTGTGTCTGTCATTCCATGTGTTGATTGTGGCTGATGCAACAGTAAGGTGTGTATTTTTGTTCCTATTTTCCAAGCTACATACAGTGAGGCTCTGACCCAACTTCTCTCTCTCATCTTATAGCAGAAATGCTATCCCATTATTGACTGCGTGCCTATCAGGTGCCAGATGCTTCACTGGGGGATTTACATTCCCTGGCACATTTAGTTCTCACGACAAACCTTAGAGAGCGTCATTAGTAGCCCTCGTCTACTGATAAAGCCTTGAGGACAACTTAAGTTCTACAGTTCATTAGTGGCAGAGACAGGACCTGAAGCCACATCTCTCGGTCTCCAAGGTCCTCATTCTCACTGCTGCATTTCCTTGCGGCTCAAGAAGGCTGAAGCCAAGGATGTACAAAGCTCTGGATGAATATGGAAGAAAGAGAGATCAGCTCTGCCTGAGGAGGGTCCAAAAGCGAGGCTTCTGCTCCTAAGAATCAGCACTCAAAGGGATGAACGCAAAATTGATTTGCCTCCATGATCCAGGAAACACCCTCCCCACCCCACAGGAAAAGTAAGCACATCACAGCCTCACGGTAGCCCTTGATTGATTTCCCTCTGGGGCCCAAGCCGTTCCTCATGTTATAGCTTGGTCAATTATTTTCAAGTCCAAGCTTACTTGCCTTAAGAGTGTGCACATGCTCAACAAGGTTCTTTATGGAGGGGGGAAAAAAAAACAAAAAAACCTTGTTTTTACCTGAGGAGACTTAATTCAAGTTTTGAACTCATTTCTTCTTTCAAGCAGTTTCTATTGTAAACCCAATTCTATGGTGGGATTTATTGAAGCACAGAAGAGAAAAGACATTTGCTCAGAAGTAACTCAGGGATACAATGTGGATTAGAACTTGGAAAAAATAATAAATCATAAAGCTACTGGCTCGTGAAGATGCTGAGCCATCCTCGAAAGTAGACTGAGATCAGAAGATGTGAGCTGTTGTTAAATGCACACGGATATGTCAAGAATTATATCTGAATTACTTCCTGTCTCAGCAGTTTTATTTAGCATCTGATTTTTCTCTTAACTCTCTTTAACCCTATTAAAGGAAACACTAGCATCTTCTTTCACTCTTTTACAGATGAATAAATAAAGAATAATTGGATTTCTGGGAGCCATTCGGGATAACTGAGGGCCTGTAATTAGAACGGGTAATTCCTGATCAAAGTGTCCTTTAATTCCTTGGTTGAGGGTGGCATTTTATCATGCCTTATTATGAGGATCCTAGGAATCTGAAATTCATCGTGGACATTTTCCTCTTTTCTCTATCATCCAGCATCCGGATCTTCTGCTCATCTAAGAGTAGCTACTTTCACAAAGGGTCAAGTCAAAAGCCCTACATCAAAGGTAAGCAGCTGGGGAACCTCACCTACAACACCCACAAAAGGTGACATAATCAATTGTTTATTTATTGGCAAGGAAATTCAGTGGTTATTTATGAATCACTTCATCAGTCCTGGCCTAGCCACAGCCTGTTCCCTTAAAGGGAAATCTGACACATGTCCTTCTCTCATAGAACATGTAATCTGATGTGGAGACAAACATTGTACAGATAATACAGTTAGAGAACTATCAACATAGAATAATAGGAGTATAAACATGTTATAAAGAGCATAATTTGGGGCTAAGCTAGGAGAAGATATCGAGGTGTCTACCATTGCAGTTATAAAGCATATCTTCAATGTTGGGGCCTGCCTCTACGACATCATGTATTTTTATTTCTTTTATTTTTGTCCAGAAAGGGTCAAACTCTGAATGACCAGTGTATTTATCTCTTACATTTCGATCACAAGTTTGAGTTTTCAGAAAAATGGGGAAACAAGATTACACATATGCATCTCCTCTATTCCAAAGGAGAGTGTTACATGTCGAATCATTTAAAGACTCTCATTGTGGGACAGTTATGGAAATAGCAAAAGATACCCAAAGACACAGTTTAGGCTATGGGTTTCATTGACCAGAAAAGGATATGGAAACATACCAATGTGGAGACCTTGCTGTACATTCTCAGTTGAAAGCAAGGGTGTCCAGGAATCTCAAAGTCCTCTCTCAGATGCCCAGCTGCCATCAATGATTCCCTCCTTGGAGACAGAAGTTCTGACTCCTGTAGAACCACCACTTTCCCATTCAGGTGCATCCAGAAGATGCATAATCTTCTGGGAACTCTGGCTAAGCATCTTTGGACTCACTAGATTCTAGTGAATGTGGAAACTATCCCCAGAAAACTTACTTCTGGGTGAGTCAAAGGTCAGTTTCCTGACAGACCTTGACTTTTCCATCTGTTTTCTGGACGAAGCCCCAAGCCTACCAATGGCCTGAATTCCTACAGGAACAAAACCAATTTCTTGTTTTTTTCTTTCAATTTTTATTCACCCCCACACCCCATTCCTTTGTGTATTTTTTATCATCTTTTCTAAATGCAATCTTTTCAAGAGCATCAAGTCCTATTACAAAAATATCTGGTAAGAATAAGAATATACATAGGAAATTAGATCAGGATATTAGTCTGAGAACACACGTCTGTATCTTTTACTTCCCTAGAGAAGACGTAAAGAAACTGTATTAGAGCAAGTCACGTTATAACATTAGCAGTAAACAGTAGTTTCCTTGGTGAATCCCACTTGTTGAAGGATCTATGGAAGTAAAATACAGAAAGAGTCGTCTTGACAGAGGAGACCACAGACCAAATAACACAAAGGGAAGGACAGGCGTACAAAGCAAAAACATTTCTAAGGCTTCTTCGTGTCAGAAGTAAAAGATAAAATAAGGAGAAAGGGGTGCTGAGACCACCTTCCAAGGTGACTTTAGGTCAAACTAAATTCATACAGGTTGATCTTTCCCGCTTTGGTGACGGAAACTGTTGGGCAGTGATGTGGGTGCTTGTGTTGGAGAGGCAGAGGAGTACCCAGATGGGTGGTCCCATCCAGAAATCACAGAGAACATGGTGCCTCCAAAGACCAGCCGCTGGGGAATCACACAAATAAACCTCACCCACACCTTCCCTGTGATCACTGCAAAACAGGCTGGAGTATATAAATGTGTGTGGAGTCCCAGAAAGAAAGATTTTAAAAAACCAAAAGCCCCAGACATTTGAAGAAAATCAATAGTATGGCATAAGGGAATATAAAATGTAAATAAATAATATTTATTTAAAAGTGATTATTTATTTAAGAAGCTAATACACAAGAAATTAGATTTGCTATAGAAAATATTGACAGAAAAGGCCTTATTAAGCAAAACACAAAACTTGAAGCCATAGGGGGAAATATTAAGTTTAATTACATAAAAGTAATAAAATTCTTTCCAATACAAACACCAGTAAAACATTTAAATAAAATTGACAGGTGGAAAAAAAATAATTGCAACACATGTGACAAAGAATTCAAATGAAGACCATCAAGAAATTCTACAAATGAATAAGAAATTAAAAAAAACCTAAACCACTGGTGAAGTGCCTAATAAACTTAAGAAAAAAGACACAACCTCACGAATTATCAGGGAAATAAAAATGAGAACGATGATATAATATGTTTCACCCCTTAGACTGGCAATAAGGATAAGCAGAAATTTGGTTTGTTTGTTTAGCTCCTGATATTCAAGGACATCTCTGTCAAAACACTATGCAAACACAAACTAAAGTCAGTGACCTCGAGTGACAAGGAATACAGTCTCTGCAAAAAATAGTTTCCGAAAGTCACTTGAAACGTTGACTATAGCCTTCCTTCAACAATCCATTCTTCAAGAAGATATAGCAATTATATATACATACATATATGTATATATGTATATATCACCAAACACCTGAGCCCTAAAATACATGAAGAAAACATCGATACACTTAAAATAGAATTTAGAAATAAGCATTTCTAAAATAACACACTCTTAAACAACCAGTAGTTCAAAGAAGAACTTCAAGGGAAATTAGAAAATACTTTGCGATAAATGGAAATGAAACATAGCAATACTTATGATATGCAGCAAAGGCAAATTTCAGAAGGAAAGTCCTAGCTGTAAATGTCTACATTAAAAAAGATCTCAGGGGCACCTGGGTGCTCAGTCAGTTAAATGGCTGACTCTTGATTTTGGCGCAGGTCATGATCTCACGGTCTTGAGACTGAGTGCCATGTTGGGCTCTGTGCTGAACATAAAGCCTGCTTGAGATTCTCTCTTTCCCTCTCTTTCTCTGCTCCCGCCTCCAAATAAATAAACATTTAAAAAACAGATCTCAGATTTTACATCTTGAGGAACCAGAAGAAGAGCAAACTAAACTCAGAGCTAGCAGATGGACAGACATAGTAAGGATTAGAATGGAGATAAGTAAAACAGAAAAGCAACAGAGATCACTTAACAAAACCAAATGTGGAGTCTTCGAAAAACCTCAGCAATCTGACAAATGCAAACACACCATAATGAGATACCACTTTATACCTAGTGAGATGGTTACAATTAAAAAATGGAAATTAAATGTTGGTGAAGATGTGAAGAAATTGTAACCCTCTCTTTTGCTCGTGGGAATGTAAAATGATGCAGCCACTATGGAAAACAGTTTGGCAGTTCCTTAGAAAGTTAAACATAGAATTACCATATGACCCAGGAATTATGCTTCTAAGTATACACCCACAGAATTGAAGTCAGGGATTCAAGGGGCACCTGGGTGGCTCAGTCGGTTAAGCATCTGACATCAGCTCAGGTCACGATCTCATCGTTCGTGGGTTCGGGCCCCACGTTGGGCTCTGTGCTGACAGCTCAGAGTCTGGAGCCTGCTTCGGGTTCTGTGTTTCCCTCTCTCTCTCTCTTCCCCTCACCTGCTCACACTCTGTCTCTCTCTCTCTCTCTCAAAAATAAATAAACATATCAGGGGCACCTGGGTGGCTCAGTCGGTTAAGCGTCCGACTTCAGCTCAGGTCACGATCTCATGGTCCGTGAGTTCGAGCCCCGCGTCGGGCTCTGGGCTGATGGCTCAGAGCCTGGAGCCTGCTTCCGATTCTGTGTCTCCCTCTCTCACTGCCCCTCCCCCTTTCATGCTCTGTCTCTCTCTGTCTCAAAAATAAATAAAACGTTAAAAAAAATTAAAAAATAAATAAATAAACATATCAAAAAAATCAGGAATTCAAGAAGCATGCGAATATTCGCTGCAGTGCTATTCACGATAGCCAAAAAGTGAAACAACCCAGTTCATCTACAGATGAATAGATAAACAAAATGTGATATATACACACCATGGAATATTATTCAGTCATAACAAGAAATGAAGTTCTGATAAATGCCACAAAACAAGGAATCTTGTCATAGCTGGACACAGAAGAATACATATACAATTCGCTTATATAAAACATCTAGAAGGAATGAATTCATATAGAGAGAAGTAGATTAGAGGTTATCAGATTAGAGGTTTTTTAGCATAAAAACAGTGGAAAGGTAGACAACACACTTCACTGCTTCATAGTTACAGAACTTCTATTTGGGGTAATGAAAAGTTTAGGAAACATATTAGCAATAGTCATCCAACATTATAACTTTAATTAATGTCATTAAGCTGTACATTTAAAATGGTGAAAATGGCAAATACTATGGTTTATACATATGTGGTATATATACTAATACACAATAAAAAATCGAGAAAAAACCAATATGAGAAGGGGAAGAAATCAATACTCATACGTACAAATGTACATCGATACTTTCTGGAGGACAAATGGACAGTATCGATATTTTAAATGTGTGTGGATGGACAAAATATATTTTTTAAATTGATTTGTTGGCTCTGAAACCCACCAAATTACTAATAATAAATTTCATTTACTACTATCCCCCTACCTTGCCACTTAGTGGGCCCACTGAGTGGCAAGGTAGGGGGATAGTAGTAAATGAAAACCACTCCCTTCTAATGACTCAAAAGTTTATACTAAAAGTAAAGTATGGCATGTAGGAATTTTGTGTCTTTCTTACCTCATCGCACCTCAGGAATATGATATATTCTCCCCGAGCACCTGGGTGGTTCAGTCAGTTAAATGTCTGACCCTTGATTTCAGCTCAGGTCATGATCTCACAGTCGTGAGATTGAGCCCTTCATCGGGCTCCATGCTTGGCATGGAGCCTGCTTAAGACTCTCTCTCTCTCTCTCTCTCTCTCTCAAAAACAAAACAAAGCAAAACAAAACCATATTCTCCAAAGGCATCCTGGGGCAAAGGATACAAATGGAGCCTGCTAACACTCGCAATGTGACTAAAAACCATGAAGTGGGAACTTAACTTTGGTTGACTGCTTTGTTTTTTAGCATAAAAACAGTGGAAAGGTAGTCTTGTATTTATTTGGTCTTGTATAAGCCATTTTCTCCCATATTCTAATAAATTGGAAACTCCCAATGACCATGTACAGGGAGGAAAAAAAAAAACAATTTGAAACACAACAGAGAACCCATGCTGAAATCTAGAGAGAGACGGTCAAAGTTGAAGAGGAAAGAAGCAGAGGGATTCAAGAGATTGAATACCCTCTGGGAAAGAAACAAAAGAGGCAGCAATCTAGAAACCCGGGGAGAATGTTTGAACAACCCAAGAGTCAAAAAAAAAAAAAAAAAAGCCTTCAGGGCCCATCTACCATAGGACCAGATCAACATGTCACATTTCATTATTTGTGTCAGTTAATTTTTTTCCTGAGTATAAACCATCTCAAAATATAGTGACCTAAAACAACAGCCGACTGTGTAGTTTACATCTCAGTGGATTACTGGTTTGGCCTGGGCGCAGCAGGATTGTTTCTCTGGTCTCATCTGCATTACTTACATATCTTTGTCCAGTAGCTAGGTCCTTTGGGGTGTTGAAGGGACTCAGATGGCCCAGCTGAGCTGACTGGTTTCTGGTGTATGTGGTCTCTGAACTTCCAGTGGGCTAGCTCATGACAGTTCACGGGACAGTGGGGCAACTTCCCAAGAGGAAAAGCAGAAGAATTCAAGTCTTCCGAGGTCTGGGCTTAGGACAGAATGACTTAGGACAGAATGACTTCCCGCAGGGTTTTATTGATCAGGAAAATTCCAAGTTCAATCAAGATGGAAAGGGCGGGGAAACAGACTTCACCTCCTGTTGAGAGAAGCTGCAAAATCACATTATGAAGGGATGTTGGTGCAGGATGGGAATACGTGTAGCCAAGTTTGCAATTGGTAGAACACCTCATGTCCTCAGTCAATCAAGAGCATAAACTCAATTTCGAATCTGGATATAAGATTGCCCCAGGATCTATGATAAAAACAATGTGGTTTTTGTTCATTCCTTTCTTCTTTTTGGTGAGAATCTGAATGTTCTCTCTGCAAATTTTTTCTCTAAGTAATTATGGGGGGAAAATTGTGTTCTGAGATTTACAGAAGGTATGTAGGTTTCTTCTTAATTTATCCCAAACAGCTATGACTTTGGAGCTCAGGCTTCAGAAATGATGGTCCAGCTGTTGCCTTTTACTGTCTAAGAGTCTACTGAGAGCCCCAGATGTAAAATGTGCCTGGAAAACAGACATGAAGCAGGGATTCAGTCACCTTTAGGAAGGGGATGATTTGATTTAGGACTTTAAGGACTAGCAGGCCTTTGCCAGACTATGAAAGTCGGGAAAGATAGTCCAGATAGAGAGGACACCATGGCAAAAGATAAGGAGGTTGAGTATACCTAGCAAAATATAGGTGATTTCTAGGCTCAGCTAGAAGAGCAGTAGGTCTTGGCTGTAGATTCTCACCTGCAGGAAAAGCATCAGTGTAGACTCCCACAACTCAGTCTGATCACCTGTGTTATTAATGGCATAGTTCATGTCTAAGACTACACTTAAAACTATATTTAAAACTCTCAATTCTACCAGAACACCGTCACGTTTCTATGAAGTTGGTTATCTTATTGTCACATTGTTCTAATCCTGTGTTCAGTACCTTCTGCAGCAGAATGGGAACATTGTTTGCTTTAAAATTGCCTCCCAACATTAGACGCCCCAAAATTGAATTGTCAGTCTCGAGTTGAGAATGATACTTTTTTTTACAGCACTTCCCTCACTGTCACTTCATGTCGGAGAAGTTTTCTCCAGAGACTTGTTTTTGGTGTAAAATTGGATCCTGGCACAGTCTTGATTCTTATTGACAAGCTTCCTTGTTTACTGTTGTTCATCCTTAAGATGTTGCCTCGTTAGAGACGGAAAGGTTAACAACTGAACCCTGTTTGCCTTGAGTAAATCGTACTCAATTTTCTGGAGCTCATTGCAAACAATCTGCTCCAAAAGAGCTAATTAGGGCTGAGAATACAAAATGAGAGGCTGGGCAGCCCCGTTTTGTGTCGTCTCACTGGCAGGCTTCTTTTCCTCCTTAACATCGACAAAGTCATTCTGTGCAAGTCAGTCTCCTTTTTCTCTCAGAAGGAAGATGTGTGCTGAAGATAGGGATATATGGCATTTATATGGCATTCCAATGGCAATTATGGCTACCATGGCAGAATGTGGGCCATAAAATATATGAAAAAACTTGTCAGTTTCCTAGAGCTGTGTTGACAGTGACTGGCAGACTCGTAAAGGTGTCCGGACCATTATCCGTCTGATTAGGGACTGCAGAACGGTGTTTCCAAGCGTGACTCAATTGCAAACATTCTGCTTTCTCTCTGTGTGCTCTGTCTCTCTCTCTCTCTCTCTCCCCCTTCATCCCTGGTGTGTGTGTGTGTGTGTGTGTGTGTGTTTGGGAAGGAATAGAGGTTCTTGTCAATTGATAAAAGTAGTTCTTATCCCATGTCAGTTAGATTTTGCAGCCGAACAAATCACCCAAAACTGTTGGCTTCACACAGCGCTGGATTAATGCTCTTATGACTATGAAGTGACTGGAGACTTCTGCTGATCTGAGCCTGGCTCAGCTGGTCCAAGCTGGGCCCATTCATGAGTCCATGTCAACTACTGGATTTGGTAGAGACGGGGCTCAGCTTGAATGGCTCCTCTCCTGTCCATATGGTATTTCCTCCTCCTGCAGGTGAGTCTGAGCTCATTCGCATGGTGACTCAGCAGGGTTTCCAGGGAGTGAACAGAAGCACGCAGATCTTCTTGGCCCAGGCTTGGAAGGGGCAAGGCATTCCATCTACCGCATTCTATTGGCCGACGCAAGTTCCGGAGTCAGCCCAGATTTAAGCAGTAGGCGAATAGACTTCATCCCCTGAGGAGTTACAAAGCCACGGGAAAGGGGCACAGATATTTTTTAAAAGATGAAGAATTGGCACCAATTTTGCAATCTATCACAAGTCATAAGGGAGTAATAGCTTAATTATGACCCAAACCTCAAGCTAAAACGAATGATGTGTTCTTTAGTTATTTTTCTAAGAGGGTCGGTTGGGGTTCTGTTGGCCTATGAGACAGGGCAGGTTGATTTTCCATCCCCCTCTCCAACTCGTTCTTTTCTAGTTTGGTAAGCTCTTTGTTAAATTCTTCAGTGTACCAAATTGTGACAGATAACTGTAGGAAGTGTGAATAAAGAGATGCTCTATCTTATGGAACTTAATAAGCAAAATTTTTTTTGTATTCCATCAGGCACAGGAACAGCTCGAGAGAGCAGGTAAGGACAGTTATGTGAGGTAAGGCACGTGAATGAGCAGCCACACAGAGAGGATTGGTTCTCTGCCTCTACAAAGCCGGTATTAGATAAAGAAGTGGTGAGGGCCAAAGGCCTTTGCTACCAGGGACTCCCAAAGAATGCATAAGAACAGCTGAAAGCTGATGTCACGGAATACCTTTGACCAACTTCTAACAAATTCAACATGGATATTTAGAATAGCTAAAGGATTATGCGGTGGGTTTCACTTAACAAGTAAGGAAGGAGATCTCCATCCCCGGTAATTTTTAAAAACATCATCATGGCGAAATGGGGAGAAAACAGTACACCAGGTTTAGAGTCTAATGGGTGTGTTTGATCAGTTTCAATTCCATGGAAGACAGCCATATCGCTCCACCTGGATAGAAGGCATGGGGCAGCGATCTGACAGCTCCAAAAAGTAAATAATAGGAGCCAAATTGAAGAAGAAGACCATCTCCCAAAGTACCACTGAACCTGCAATGAGCCTACCGTCCCTGCCCCCACTCTGGTATTCCTTGGCCTGGATTCTAAGCAGCCCCAAATGCAGAACTGGTCTCCAACATGAACAGAAAGGGCTCGGAGAGAAGCCCACTGGTTCTTGCTAAAGGATCAGGAAGGGGAATTCTAATGCTCTGAGTGGATGAAATACCCATTATTCCTTTTTGAAAAATGAATATTCTCATGGCCCAGCGGTAATCCTGCCATGGCCTCTGTGGTGGTAAGGTACAGCAGCAGTGGGAGACTGCAAACACCTAAAATTTTGAGGCCCAGGAAACCACCTCGGCAATATGAGTCGATGGTCCCAAGACGGTCTGAGCTCCCAACAGTGGTTTCAGCCACATTTGCTTTTTTTCCTCTCTCTGGCCTCCCACCAGGTGGTCATAGAAAAGACTGCAGTCCTGGGGCCTCCAGAATATAGCAGGATAACCATAGCCCCAGATTTCTGGCTACAACTGAAGAAAAGAGCCCCAGAGAAAACGTCAAGGAGGTCACGGAGAGGCAGGAGCTTAGGAAAGCAAATGGTGACATCATTTAAAAATTCCTGAGCTCATCGCCAGGCTGCAACTTGTGGATCTAGTTCCAAATGGCACACCAATGCCTTTGAGAACTGACCAAGATAAAAGCCACAAGCCAGGTTCCAGACTGGCATGTGGGGACACAGTCAGAGGATAGATCCAAAGAGCTCTACAAAGGGAAGCAATGTCGAAAACATGCTCATAGGAGGCTAGTCCAAACTTGTGGCTCAAACTCTACCAGGCACGTTTCCTACTTTAGAAAAAGTCAGTGTTCTTTATAGGACTTCAATGAGACTTACAGTCTCATGATATGATATTCAAAATGTTCAGAATACAAGTCAAAATTACTTATTACAGGAAGAACCAGAAAAAAAAATCTCAACTTGCATGGAAAAAGTCCATTAGCAAATGACAAGAAGAAAATGAGGAAAATGTTGAAATTATTTAACAAAGACACCAAAGCATCTACTATAAAAAATGTCCAAATAAGTACCAGTAAATACTCTTTAAACAAAAAGAAAGATAGAAATTCTCAAAACAAAAAAAAAATAAATAAATAAAGTACAACCAAATAGACATTTTAGAACTGAAAAATACAATAGTCTAAAGTAAAAACTTCACAGAATAGGCCCAATGGCATGATGGAAATGACAGAGGAATGAGACAGTGAACTTGAAAATAGATGAAAAAGAATTATCCAAACAAATTAGATAAAGGAACAAATTAGATAAAGATTAAAAAACACTGAACAGACTCTCAGGACCTTTCATTCATTGGTCAAATATAGATGTCACTGGTGGCCCAGAAAGGGAGAAGAAAATGGACAGTTTAGAGAAAAACTCTTTGAAGAAATAATGGCTAAGATTCTCATAAATATTTGAAAGATATAAACCTACAGATTCAAGAGGATCAGCAAGCTTCAAGCAGAAACAATGCAAAGAAATCGATACCCAGCTATGTACTTAAAAAAAAATGGTTGAAAGTCAGAGACAAAGAAAAATTCTAGAAATAAGCCAGAAAAAGAAGGATGTTTGAGTTACAGGGAAATCATGACTCCAACGACTGCAGAATTCTCATGGAAAACGAGGTCTGAAACAAAGTCAAATAACATTTTTAAGATGCTGGAAGTAAAGAATAGTTGGCCTACAATTTTGTATCCAGGAGAAATATTCTTCAGGAATAAATCCGAAATTACTGCATTCTCAGATGAAGGAAAGCCAAAAGAATGCATTGCCATAGACCTACTCTAAAAAGGAAGACTTAAGGGATTTCTTCAGTGGGAAGGTCAATGACATCAGAAAGAAGGAAAATAGGAGCTTCAGTCATGAAAAAAGAGAAATCGCAAGGGAAGTATCTAGGTAAACATAAAAGAACTTTCCTGAAGTTCTTTACCATACCACCGCAGCTGAAAGCAAAACTGTAAGATTGTCTGGTGGAATTTTCAATGAAAGAAACTACAAACTAAATAGTGAAAGGTGGGGGAACTATATGGTGGTAAGGTTTCTGCCTTCCCCTGGAAGGGAAAAGCAGTGATTTTAAGATTTTGCAAAGCCACTAAGATTATGTGAAGAACAACCACTAAAAAACAAAAGAGAGCAAAATAATTCTTATGCAAGGAAATCCATATAAAAAGATAGCAGCTACATTAACTTTTAATAATAAATGTGTTGTGGGTTTTTTTTTTTTTTACATTTTATTTAGTTTTCAGAGACAGAGCACAAGTGGGGGAGGGGCGGAGAGAGAAGGAAACACAGAATCCGAAACAGGCTCCAGGCTCTGAGCTGTCAGAATAGAGCCCGACGCGGGGCTCAAACCATAAGATCATGACCTGAACCGAAGTCGGACGCTTAACCAACAGAGCCACCCAGGCGCCCCTAATAAATGTGTTCAAATAAAAAAACAGTGTTCCAAAAGAAAACAGAAAGGAAAATGGAGACATGAAAAAAAGAGGCGTAACAAACAGGAAACAAACAATAAAATGGCAGATCTAAATACAAACATAGCAATAAGTATGTATAATATAAGTGTTCTAGGTACAATTAAGAGATAGATTGCCAGAATAAATGTACAAATAGATATGCCTGAAGCATAGGCTACCAAAAAAGCCACTCCAGATAAAGAGGTTAAGAGCAAAAAGCATGGAATAAGGCTAGACCATGCAATCATTAACCCAAAGAAAGATGGCGTGGATATATTAATATCAAATAGGAAAACATGAGAGCATAAACATTTACCAGGGATAAAGAAAGATATTACACAATAATAAGAGTCAGTTCACCAAAAAACAGTACCAATCTTAGTTGTGTATGTACCTAACAACGGACTCTCTTTTCTACATCGAATTGCTTTTGCATGTTCATAAAAACAAACAAAAATGCATAGACACAAAAAGACTGGACGTGCCAAGTGCTGATAAGGAGGTGATGTAACTGAGTTTCACATATTGCTGATAGCAAGGAAAAACAGCTCAGCAATTGTAGAAAATAGTTTGGAAATTTCTTATAAAATTAAATATATGCCACCACCTAGCCTAAAATAAAATCAAGTAATGCCTATATATGCATTTACATACATATTTATAAATGCATATATATGTATATGTATATATGTATATACATATGTATACATGTGTGTATATACATATATACATATGTATACGTGTGTGTGTATATACATATATGTATACACACACGCACACACACACACACACACACATATATATATATATATACATACATACATACATATATACATACACACGCATTTACCATATAATCCAGCAATTTTACTCCTGGGTATTTGCTTTAAAGAAGTAACTTATTTTCATACCAATACCTGATCAGAAATGTTTATTGCAGCTCTGTTCATCAGTGTCCCAAACTGGAAACAACCCAGATGTTCCTTTGCATATAAATTGTTAAACAAACCATTGTATATCCATGCAGCGGAATACTACCAGCCATAAAGAAGAAGCTATTGATAAATAGGTTTGGATGGATGTCAAAGAACTCAGTCCCAAAAAGTTATATATTGGGGGCGCCTGGGTGGCTCCGTCGGTTGAGCTTCCGACTTTGGCTCGGGTCAGGATCTCACGGTTTGTGAGTTGGAGCCCTGTGACAGGCTCTGTGCTGACAGCTCATACATAGCAATGAAGAAGAGATCAGTGCTGCCAGAGGTTGAGGGTGGGGAGAAAGTTTGATCACAGAGGAAGAGTCGAAGGGAAGGAAATGTTGGATAATGATGCCTTGTATCCTGAGCGTAGGGGTGTTTACGTAAGTAACGTATGAGTGTGTCAAAATTAATAGGACTGTATACCAAAAGTCAATTTTATTGTAAGTTCATTTAAAAATAATATTTAAATGTATACGTACACGTTTATATAGTACATGTCATTGCAAAACGATTTCACATTAATTATTATCCTCCGTATTTTAATATAGTGCTACTGGATTTAGGTCTTGGCTTGGCGACACAAATCGTGTTTTTCTTCTCGTTTTTCTCTATGTAGACCAATTTGCAATCAAATTGGTTCTTTCAGGAAAACGCTAAGCATTTCAGGAAATGCTAAGAATAAGTCAAGATAATGGAAGATTATGAAGATACTCAGACATTGAGTATGAATGAGAGAATACATAACCCCCTTTAGATCAGTGCCTGGCACAGAATAGTGTTTCCACGGGCCAGAGACCATGAGGGTTTTTCCTGTACATTTCTTCATATAACCCTCCAACTCTTCCAACTTGGCATGGTAGATATTGATGATCTGTTTTTACAGAGGAAGAATCGGAGGCTCAGAAAGAGGAGCGGGCTTCAACAGAGAGCAGGGCCAGAGTAGGAATCCAAACACAGGCCTTTCTAACCCCAGTGGCTTAGCTCCTTTTTTCTTTGTCTTTCTTTTTTTTTATTTTTTTAAAGAACTTCTATCCCTGTTTTAGTCCAACAATGTGATACATATTTTATCTTAATTCTGTGCAACAACTTTCTGGGCATTTTCTGGGACATGATGGTGAATATTCAGAGGGATGGTGGCTATTTGGACACGTGGGAGAAATCATCACCCGCCCCTCTAACGCCCGGTGTGGAGGAGGTGCACTGAGTGTAGGGGAGGAGCCTGCACATTATATTCTAGAGCAGCAAATTACTGGATTCCAGACCTAGGACCAGTTGTTTTTACCAACCACGTTGGAGGATGAACTCGAAGAAACCTCCAAGGAGGTGATCTACTCGTGCCCTCTTGGAAACCGAGCCGAGAATCAATCTAAGTGTTCTACTGGACACATGACCAAAGGCTTTTCTGAAATGAATCTTTCCGCTTTTCTTTTTGTGAGACTCACCACCACCAGGGACCCTCCAGAGCAGAATAAAGCTGTCCATATATTACCTGCAGGAAACCAGCACTGCAGAAAACAATATCAGAATATTCTAGTTCTAACAGACACTGACCCACTGCATGGCCATTTTCTTGACTATAAAGTAATATATAGTATAGCTTCTGAAAATGAAATACTGACCATAAGCAAAAAAAGTTGGTGATCTTCCTACAAGTTAGAGATATTTTCTTTCAGAAATTTTATAAAATTTTACCAAATTGTGATCATGTGACTGAGACTGTCATACCTTGCTTAATTACTTACTAATATACACTGCATATTCACACTCCATTAAGCAGCCTCAAAGACTAGAGTTTTCTTCAGTGACTTTGTAGTATTTCATCATATGAATGCATGCTAATTTAGTTTTAGTTTTTATTGGTTACTCATTGCTCAATGTTGCCATTCAAATCATAGAAATAGCAGTATGGATAATGGTGTTGTTCATAATATTATGAGGCTCACATTCTAGTGACAAATTGCTGGAGATGGGATTGCTCAGATGTGGGTACGTTTAGCCAAATTGTCAGTCACGACCTTTTGTCGACACACAGACCAACAAGCATGGTTACAAGAGAATAAGCATTTTCCTAAACTCTGGTCAAGGATAGATAATGTACATTCATGTGTGGGTTTTTTCTAATAGTACAGCAATGACCATTTTTTTTTTAGAATTAGTAAGATTTATTATATGACTATATTTACCAGACTGTTATCTACCATTTAGTATAATTTAAGTTGAAACATCATGCATTTTTTTTTGCTGTGTTCGGTTTTATTTTTCTATTTCATTAATTTTCCCAATGGGTAAAGTTCAAGAAAATATTCATGTAGACAATGAAAGCTTTCTCACCCTAACTTTCAATCCTATACTTCTCACCTTGACACTCCAGAGCCTGTGTATATATTTCAAGATATTTTTATCTGCATATTAGCAAAAAGAGCTTTATCTCTATTTACCATATTTTCTTTATTATAATCATTGTTTCACTTAATATCCTTGTACCTAAATCATTTTATACACATACAAGGAACCTAATTTCTCAGAATTGAATTGCTGGATTACATGATATGTTCATTTTTAATTTCAATGAATAATGCCAATAAAATTCCCATAGACGTTATGCTAATTCATATTCCCACAGTGTATGGGAATCCCTGCTTCCCTATATCCTATTGGCACAATGTGTTATCACACCTTTAAAAAAACCCTTCTTTTTTTTTTTTAATGTTTATTTATTTTTGAGAGAGAGAGAAAGAGAGAGACAGAACGTGAGTGGGGGAGGGGCGGAGAGAGAGGGAGACACAGAATCCGAAGCAGGCTCCAGGCTCTGAGCTGTCGGCACAGAGCCCGATGCGGGGCTTGAACTCACCAGCCGTGAGATCATGACCTGAGCCGAAGTCGGACGCTTAACCGACTGAGCCACCCAGGTGCGCTCCCCTGCCACCCCCAAAAATCTTTCTGAACCTAATTGGTAAAAAGGATGCATTCTTGTAGTTTTCACTTGCATTTGTCATCCTGGGACAGAAACTTATCAACTTCCTGTACACGTGAGAGCCATTTCTATCTTGCTTTTGTAACACAGCGTGTCTGTTCAAATGCCAGTCTCGTTTTCCATTGGGTAGTTGTTCTCTTACTGATTTCTATTAGCTCTCTATACCCTGGGAGATCAGCCTTTGTTGGGATGTGCAAATGCTTTCTAATTTGACATTTATCTTCTGACCTTATTTAGCATGTTTTCTTCTTGCAGTCAATTCATCATTCATTTCTGTATCGATTTCTGATGTATGAGTCATAGTTAAAAAGGACTTTATTCTGAAATTGTAAAAGAATTTGTCCACGTTCACATCTAATAACTTTATGGATTTTTTTGTGTGTGTTTACATTTTGGGACTTTTTATTGAAGAATAAAAAAAAAAATATATATATATATATATATACACACACACACATATATATATAAATGTATGTAAACCATTTAGTAGAAAGCTGACTGAATTTGTACAAACAGAATACGCCTGTGCAATCAGCACGCAGATCAAGAAATAGGATGTTAACAAGACACGAGAAGCAGCCCCCAAAGACCTCCTGGGTCACAAGCACCCACTCCCCAAGGCCAAAGTCAAACACAGCCTTGGCTTCTGAGACAACACTCAACAGTTCTTAATAGGACTCCTTCTACTATACGTTCTCAGAGTGGCTCAAAAATCATTGTGCTGAATAATTGTTTATTGAACAGAACCACTTACAATAATCAGAACAATTACCCATAATGTCAATAGAATTGACTTTGTACACACAAAGGAGAGTGTAGAGTAGGCATTTATGGATGAATCAGACATTGATATAAAATGCCTGGGACAGTGTGAAGAAAGAAACTATATAAATTTAAAGATCAAAATAAAATCCTGAAGAGAACTGCCTTTCCCATCCCTACAGGATAATGTTTATTATCATTGAGTATGTCGTTTCTGGACCCTTTCCTTTAATGAATACCAAGAGCCCCCTTATCCTCATTGATGCCAAAAATGAGCCTAAACCAATAACAATGTATTTTTTAATATCTCGCTAACATGCACAGCAAACTTCAGAATAGAGAGAGGCTTACTGATGATACTTGTAAGAGAAGAAAGATTCACATGCTCAAAGAAAGGCAAGAAAACTAATTTTGATGAGGAGGGAAGTGAATCATTGTCTGTTGTGTAAAGTTAAAGGAACCAAACAACTGGGCTTTGCAGATAAATGAAAAGAGGAGGAAGGGAGAATAGGAAAAGGCCGGAAAAGTGGGCTGCAGCAATTCCAGAAGAAGTGGTGTATTTTTTGTCATAAAAAGTAAATGCGAAATAAATTTTGGGAGATAAAAGGGAGAGAATTAAAATGGCTTTCACTATCGTTGCAATATCGAGCAGATTATTTCTCTGAATACGTTGGAAATGTGAAAGTTCATAGTCTGGAAATTTAGAAAAATGAGAAGGTGTAGCTCAAAACCAGAGAAACAGGCAAATACGACAATAGAACAACTTTCAACAAGGGAAGAAACATCTGCCTTCTTTACTGCGCAGACAGTTCCATCCCAAGGTTGCCTGTAACTTTCCCATTGCTAAATTTGATTCTTCTCATTTCTCATCTTACTTGACCTCTCTATAGTTTTTGATGCTATTGATCACTGTCTCTTCCTTGAAATCCATCCATCCTTTGGCTGCTGTGAAACCACTTTCTCCTGTTTCCCCTTTCAATTCTCTATCACTTCTGCTCAATCCCTGTTCCTCTCAACGGCAGAGCCTGAGTAAGAACTCAAGCCCAGGGTTTACTCAGGAGGAATCCAGGGACAGTGAGGACAGGGGAGGTGAAGGAAGGAGGAAAAGGCAATAAAGGGCATATTATGTTATTCACTACTGTGGGCAGCTGGGCTCAATTCCCCTGTGAGCACTTGATTTCTAGGACTTCACCGGACACTGTCTTAACCTGGGTTCTTCCCAAAAGCAGAATCAGAGACAAGGATTTGTGGGCAGGTATTTTATTTTGGAGTAACTCTAAGATGTAGGATTGAAGGCCCCAAGAGGGAGACAGAGGGCAAGAGAAAACCACTGCATAAAGGCTCACTATTGAGGTCATCACTGACGGTAACTGGGGCTAGCTTCTCTCTGGCGCCCTCTAAGAAACACAGAGACCACTTCTCAGAATCGTCCACCTGAGGATCAACCAGAAGTGTTTAACCATCAACTCCCATCCCAAACCTATTTGTTGAAGGCTGCCCCTGGGGTCATTAACTCTTTGCATTTCCAGACCTTGCACGTATGCTTGACCAACAGGCTCCTGCTGGCGTCTAAAGTATTAGAGAAACCCAGCACGGAAGGTAGACTATACATGGCATATGCTAAGAGTGAAATTCTGTCTACATGTGGCACATCAAAGATCACCAGGCACTGCCTGCTAGACGATAGCCGAAATTGGACATGAAGATTTAAGTCAAGGCTCCAGAGGTATCTGACATGTCCCTTATATATACTCTCCTTCCTTCACTCACCCATCAATCAAAATGATCAGGCCATGGATTCTATTCTCTCCATCGTCTTGACCCACCTCCACCCTAGGATTATTATTTCATAGAGCACCTTTATGCTTCCATAATGGAGACACATGATTGATAATACTATCCTGTAACTGTTTTCCTAGAATATCTTCCGATTTCTGTTGATCTTCTGCAAACTGATGGGATTGGACTAATTCCTCCTGTGACTAGAAAAGAAAATATTTCTTTCCATTTTACTGCAAAGAGCTGACAACCATAAAAACACACCTGTAAGCACACAGTCTTCTCTCCTTTGAAGGGTGGATGCTAACATGGCCTAGACAGCATGTTAACAGTTAGAAAAATGGAATCTGAAACAAGGCATTTGTTTTAATTCCTGAGTGTTGGGTCGCTGGGGTCATGACTGGCTGAGGTTTTCTGCTTCTTGCTTGGCTAATATGCCAGGCGCTGAACTTCAGCTTCCTTTCCCCATCCCCACGTAAGTTCTTTCCTCCAGGGAGGACTTGCCTCCTACCACATAAATCTTCTCGGCATTTTCCCCTGTTTTTGTTTGTTTGTTTGTTTTGCTTTGCTTCGCTTTGCTTTGTTTGTTTGGCTTTACCTTGGGTTTTCTTTCACTGTCCAATGTGTTCCAATGGGGATAGCGGCATGAAGACTTGTATGCGAATTCTGACCCGACTATGTCTCTTGCACGTATGTGTGACTCATTCATTAGTTTCTACTGATGAGCTACCAAGTTACAGTTAACACAAAGGCTTTTGAAAACCTGTCAGTACGATATATTCAGGAAAGTCCAGACAAATTCATAAGTTAGGATTATGGAACTCAAATGATATTTTAGGGAAGGCTTAAAATGCAACAACCAAGATGCAAAAGATAGGAAAGACCTAAGAGGAAAGGGCTTTGTAGCTTAAAGGATCAGAAGTGATTTGTGGAGATTTGAAGCAATCCACAATAAATAATAACCCCAGACAATATCACCCTGCTCTCCTCACATAAAATGAAAGGATATTTTTCTATCTATAAATGGTATGTCTTTTCCAAGCATATAAGGTGTCTCTTTGGGTTCCCTCAGAATTGGCACATTCCAGAACAGCTCCTATTTGTACTTGTTGTTACCTAGGTTTATCAACACAGACTTGTTTCATCAGTCTCTCACTCTCTCTTTTTCACTTGTTCCTGATGATGAAGAATGTCTTCTTTACTTCTTTCCAAGACTTTTCCATGTGGTCTCTGACCATTACCCTGTACACGAGTTTGGGTTAGTTTGAGGAGATGCCACCTGGAAAGAGTAGTTCTGATCCAGATGAAAGAGCCAAACAGACCACAACTGGAAGACCACCTCCAGGAGTAAAGGGTGGTGTTCAAAACTATGGCAGGAGAAAAGAGGTGCCTATCAAAGCTAGAGAAGATAAATGTTGTCAATATCTCCAAGGAGTTAATGGTTAGAATGGGCTCCTTAGAAAGCAGAGCCTGATATAAAAATTCAGATTCACAACATTTACTGACGGAATGTCCCTCAGGACCCCTTTAAGAAAGTGAGGAAGAAAAGAATTACATAGGAAAAGGACCAAACAAGCTTGTGATCTCAGAGTCTTATCCAAAGGTGGGGCACGAGGGGGGCGGTGCGCCTGGATGGCTCAGTCGATTGAGCATCCAACTTCAGCTCAGGTCATGGTCTCACGGTTTGTGAGTTCGAGCCCTACATGGGGTTTGTTGCTGTCTGCATGGAGCCCCCTTGAAATCCTCTATTCCCCTCTCTCTGCCCCTCCCCAACTTGTGCTCTTTCTTTCAAAAATAAACATTAAAAAACTTTTTTTTAAGTCTTATCCATAAAGGATTCTGGGACATAAATCAGAGGACAGAATCACCCCCACCTGAGGCAAGTGTGCTTCAACTGTGTTCCCTCATATTTCTCAGTCATTGCCCACCGATTGCCCCTATGTTTGGGGGAAACATATAACCTCTAACAGTAAGCCAGCTCCCCATCAGCCAAGAACAATTCACCATAGAAGGAAGGCTGTAAGTTATTAGCAGTCAACATTCACACAGCTGGAGGATGGACACACCAGCTGGCTTTGGGGATCAGGCACTTTCCCAGATGTAGTTCCACATGAGAAGTTGGAATTTTATCCACTGAGGCCTTGGAAGTTCCTGGTTATTGGTTCCCTCCTCCTTGCAACCTTTAGGTAAATGAAATGACACATGGGACCATGAGCTCAGTACTTGAGACTCAGAGTTCTTCCCCGATGCCTCTATCCACCCTCAGAAGGACATTTCCAGGGATTCCTCAAGTTGCCCCAAATGGTATGCTGTCTACAGCAGAACCCTCCACTCAGTTCTGCGTGAGCTACTCATACTGGAGCCCAGATAGGCATTAGTCTTGGAAAAAGGCAAATAGCATCGAGACACGGTAGGAAAAGTCTTACTAGAAAAGAGCAGAGAGGGATTACGAGATCAGGTTGCCTAGAACTCACCATAGGTTGGTGGCAAAAGGAGACAGAAGGGTGCCTGGTGGGGCAGAACCCAAATCACGAGGGATGGAAGACAAGAAGCCTGTGAAAGAGAAGGACAACTGGCTAACACTGAAGACGAGGTCTGCAGCACCGGCCTGAAATCGTCTGGCCTTCCTGTCTGCTGGGACGGAGGGGAGGGCACAGGTCATGATCCATGAAAGTAAGTCCTGCACTGGCTTGCCCAAGGGAGGGCTTATCACCACCGTAGTCACTGCCTTTTTTGGGGAGAGGGGAGAGGAAGAGAGGTGGGGTGGCAGTAACAGCTTACTTGGATGCCTCAAGCAACTGGCTTCCCCATCACGTTTTCCATTCCAAACTACTCTAATTAATTTGAATGATCCTTTTGGACTCTCTGCTTACCATTGGGGGAGCCGAGAATTATTCCATGGCAACAGGACCTGAGAGCTGGTGAGTAACTTTTAATCAATATCCATGCCTCTAATGAGAAAGGGCTTGATATCCAGCAAAGCAATAATGCACATATTAGCTTTTGGACTGAACATGTTGATAGCTTCAGAAAAAACAGCCACACCGGTCGCCTATAATACAGCTAATGGGCTTCGTTAGGACTGGAAAGCTATATTTAACAGCCCCAGCACTCTCTTGTCAGCACCTGGCAAACAGCCAGCTACTCCCACTGTTCTGTGGATGTTCCCTGGTGATGACATGGTTGTGGGCTGAGGGCAGGTCTCGATTACATAAGCAATTATTGATCGCTCAGTACCAAATAGCATCCTTCTCGCTAACTTGTGCTTATAGCCCAGAAGGGAAGGCTCCGATGTGTGCGGTGGGGGAACGGAGAGGTCCTTCTCTGACCAAGATGCTTCCTTTTTTGCGGTAATCACATTTGTGGGTCTTGTCTACATCTGAGTGGAACTAGATGCCTGGGGCACCCCGTGACTCTGGAAACAAGGCACAGGTCACCTTACGGTAACTGTTCTAACACTGCAGGGATTAGGAGCTTACTCTTAAAAAAAAAAAAAAAAAAAAGACATCCCTCTTTAAAATTTTTCAATACTTCAAAAAATATATATCTACCATAAAGCTCATTGTGTTGCTGTTGTTGTGCACTACTGTGAGTTTTAATCAGTATGTAAAGCCATATAACTACCACCACGATCAGGGCACAGAATAGTTCCCTCATAGCAAACAATTCCCTCGTGATGCCCATTTCAACGGCAATTCCTTTCACCTCAGTCTCTGGAAACCACTGATTTTTTTCCCTCCAAACCTCTAGCTTTGCCTTTTTCAGATGTCACATAAAGGGAATTATACAGCAGGTAAACTCTTCTGTGTGGCTTCTTTCAGTTATTAGAACGCATTTGATGTTCACTTGTGCGGCGATGTGTATCAATTCTTTCCTTCTTTGTATTGCTGAATACTATTTCATTGTATGGATGTACCACAGCTGGTTTAGCTATTCACTCTTTGAAGGAAGTTTGTGTTATCTCTAGTTTTGGGCCGTTACGAAACGTACTGAGTTACAGAGAGGGAGGGGGGCAAGCCATAAGAGACTCTTCAATACGGAGAACAAACTGAGGGTTGATGGGGGCTGGGGGAGAGGGGAAAGTGGGTGATGGGCAGTGAGGCGGGCACCTGTTGGGATCAACACTGGGTGTTGTATGGAAACCAATTTGACAATAGATTATATTTAAAAAAAAATAAACATTCATGTATATAACATGAATTCATGCGTAGATTTTTGCACAAACACAAATTTTTATTTCCCTAAATACCTAAAAGTGATATTACTGGATCATAAGGGAAACATATGTTTTGCTTGATTAAAAAAAAAAAAAAAAAACAACTCTCAGTTTTACATTGTGGCTTTCTCGTTTTCATTCCCACCAGAAAGGTAGAATTCCAGTTGCTCAGTAACCTCAACAATGCTTGCTTTTTCAGGATATTTTTGTTTGTTTGTTTCCTTTGTGTCTTTTAAAAAGATGTGCAGTGGTATCTCATTGTGGTTTTCACTTGTAATTTTTAATTACTAGTGATGTAGAGTATCTTTTCATGTATTTATTTGCCATCTTCCTTTTTTTGTTACTGGTGTTGAGGTGTCTGATAAAATGTTTTTGTTATTTTCGTTGGTTCCGTGTTTTCTTATACTGGAATTTTGAGAATATAGTGAGCCTTATTTCAGACAAACTAAGTGATAAGTATTGTCTCTCTGTCTATAATTTATCCTCTCATTCCCTTGGCAATGTCTTTCAAAGAGCAAACATTTTAAATTTTGATGAAATCCAACTTATCTTTTTTAATAGATTGTGTTTTGGGTGTGAGATCTAAGAACTTTTTGCCCAACCAAAGATCATACACATTTAGGATTTGAATTAGTCTATGAGCTACACATTTAGGATTTGTATTAGTCTAAAAGATCTACACATTTAGGATTTGTATTAGTCTATGATCCATTTTGAGTTAATGTTTATATAAGATGCTTAGCATAGGGGCACCTAGGTAGCTCAGTTAGTTAAACGTCCAACTCTTGATTTCGGCTCAGGTCAAGATCTCACAGTTGTGGAATCAAGCCCCACATCAGACTCTGGGCTGGGTGTGGAGCCTGTTGAGATTCTTTCTCTCTCTCTCTCTCCCTCTGACACTCCCACCCCCCCTCAAAAAAAAAATGCTATGTATAGGTCAAGATTAATTATTTTGCATAGGGGCATTTAATTTCTCCAGCATCATTTGTTGAAAAAATTCTTTCTCCATTAAATTGTACTTTCACCTTGGTCAAAAAAACAATGTACCATATTTGTGTAAGTTGGTATCTGGACTTAATATCCTTAATATCCTTAATATCAATAGTTCCATTGATCTATGTGGCTAATTTTTGCCAATATCATACTGGCAAATGGTAGTATTAAAGTTAGGTCTTAATATCAGGTAATATAAGCATTCAACTTTAATAAACGGATTATGACTATTCTAGTTATATGTATTTGCTATCTTCATTGTGGTGATGGTGTCACGGAGGTACACATATGTTAAATCCTGTTAAATCATTCCATTTAAATACAGGCAATTTATTATCTGCTAACTATATCTCAATGAAGCTATTTTTAAAAGTATCCTGGGGCGCTTGGGTGGCTCAGTTGGTTGAGCATCCAACTTCGGCTCAGGTCATGATCTCGCGGTTCGTGGGTTCGAGCCCTGTGTTGGGCTCTGTGCTGACAGCTCGGAGCCTGGAGCTGCTTCAGATTCTGTGTCTCCCTCTCTCTCTGCCCCTTCCCCGCTCATGCTCTGTCTCTCTCTGTCTCTCAAAATGAATAAATGTTAAAAACAAAATTTTAAAGTACCATAATTGTTTTAATCAATAGTGTAGAGTTCATCAGGAGTTAGCTGAGGATTTGGGGAGTTTATCTGGTATGTGGCTCCCTCCCTCTATCAGGAATTTTGAAAGGGGGACCTGAAGGCAGGGTCAGTGGTTGAAATTTTGAGCTTCAGAGTCAGACAGACACAGATTTCAAATCCAGCTCCACCATTTGCTAGGTGACTTAAGAAATTTTGTAAATATGAGTTAAAGTCATTTGTTCACTGGGCATAATAATAATACCCAAACCACTAGGTTAATAGTTAAGTGACGGGATGCAGGTGAAGAGACTGCGGCTATATGCAAACCACCTGTTACGTATGTACATGTATTATGTACAGAAATACATACAACATACGAATACACACACATATACATACACACACACGGTAAAAATTCATCACATTAGACAGAATAAAACCAGGAACTTTGCACTCCTAGATGCTTCCTCTGATATTTAGATTGACGATAAAAACTTCACATGATCTCATTCTGAGACAAATCTCAGAATCACCTCAAAAGGAGATGAAATTCTTCATACTTGGGCTAGCCTTTCCTAAACATTGTGGTAAAATACACATTAATATGAAATTTGCCATCCCAACCATTTTTAAATGTACCGTTCAGAAGTGTGAAGTACCTTCACCCTGTCGTGCAACCAACAACCAGAACTCTTCATCTCGCAAAACTGAGACTCCAAATCTCTATTTGAAATTTTACATACCATGGGGAAACGAGCTTCCATTCTGCCCTCCCTCTCGCCGCTGGAAACCACCATGTCTACATTCTGGCTCTGAACTTGACGACTGGAGGTAACTCATATGAGCAGACTCATACAGTATTTGTCTTTATGCAGTTGTCTTTTTCATTTAGCATGCTACCTTCAAGGTTCATCCATGTTGCAGCATGTGTCTGGATTTCCCTTCTTTATAAGGTTGAACAATGTTCCGCAGTAAATATACACATATCTATCGCGTGTTGTTTTTCTATTCATCCATCAATGGACACTTGGGTTGTTTCCACCTTTTGTACTATGAATAATGCTGCCATGAACGTGACTGTACAAATATCCCTTTGAGCCCCTGTTTTCAATTCTTTGGGATCATGCCCAGAAGTAGAACTGCCAGATAATACAGTAATTTTATTTTTAATTTTTGAGGAACTGTCATACTGTTTTACACAGTGGTCGCACCATTTTGCAGCCCCAACAACAGTGAACAAGCCTCCAACTTTTCCACATCCTCACCGACACTCATTATTTTCTGTTTTTGTAATAGTGACCATCCTGGTAATTGTACCATGGTATCTCACTGTGGTTTTGATTAGCTTTTGACCTGGGATCATCTCTAAATAATTGAAAGTAATTTTCAAAGCAGTAAAAATAATAAGAATATTTCCATTCTCTCTGGAAATATGTTACAATTTAACTCGTTCAGATGAATTCATATAGTATTTGACGTGGATCTGTTTGTTTTGGCATATGAAGGTGATGCGAAGGCTAAAATGTAAAGGAATAGTCTTCCTATTTTTATATCTTCTCTTCTTGTAAAGACTTGAGCAAACTTCAGTGATATATGAGATGCTATAAAAACAGTTGTTGAATTTAAATCCTTCTTTTTTTAATTTTCTTCCTCTCATTCTCCCTCTCCTCCCTCTCAGCCCCTCTATCCTCTATTGTTTTTCTTTCTCCTGTTTGTCACATTTTGACTTTGAATCTGAACACCAGTTTTTGAGAGGGAAGTGATTTGGGGAGAGATTTCCCTGGAGCCAGATTGGTTGATTCCAGAGTCTTTTGACCATCCTCCTCTGAGTAGATCCCAGAGACAGTCCCCCATGCTCCAGTGTAACCAAGGACAGGCCATTGAGAGAACCATGGTGGCGAGGACCTAGGGAGCCTCTCCTATCAGCAGCCTGGTGGTTCTTCACTTCTCAGAGAGAAACAGAAATATTGACTCTGTAAGAAGAGAACTTGTTTCTAGTCCCCCTGTGTTAGGTATTCTTTTAAAAGTCATGAAACTTACGAACATGCTTACTGATTTCTTAATTAAAATAGTTGAGGGGCGCCTGGGTGGCTCAGTCAGTTGAGCGTCCGACTTCAGCTCAGGTCATGATCTCACAGTTCGTGGGTTCGAGCCCCACATCGGCTCTGTGCCGACGGCTTGGAGGCTGGAGCCTGCTTCGTATTCTGTGTCCCCCTCTCTCTCTGCCCCTCCCCCACTTGTGCTCTGTCTCTCTCTGTCTTTCAAAAATAAATAAATGTAAGAAAAATTAAAAAAAAAAAAGCTGAACTAGAGGATCTCTTGGTTCCTTAAAAATTCAAGAATTCTGTCACCTGATTGTTTTTATCCCAGGAAGAGATATTCATGCCGATGTTGCCCTAAATTGAGCCTATTGTAAATGGTGAGATTATGTACACCATTGAAATTAATGACATGTGATATGGTACGCCACACCGTTTTAGATGATAATACCGTAACAAAAAACGTTATAATTAGAGATGTTAGTAGGAAGTTCCTTTAATGTTAACGTGGGCGCGTGCGCGTGCGCGCACACACACACACACACACACGGCACTTTATCCGTTCCAAGTACTTCTTCCAAGCATAAATCTAACAATACTGTGTCGCCTTGGATTATCTCCATCACGCTGCCTGGGATCATGGCAGATCTGATCTAACCTTGCTCAACATATGTGTCCTTTTCCACAAGTTAAATAAAGCAGGACTTTGTCACAATTTACAGAGATTTAGGAGGGATCGGTTCCATACCCAGTCCAGTTTATCGATGTGTCATTTCCTCTTTGAGTTAATTTAACCCTTTCTATTGCAAGTGCCAGACAGAAATGCATTACCTGTGATCAAAATTAGGGATGCTTAAATAATTCAGATGACGTTGCAGAATGAAAGTTCGATTCCTTGGGGCGCCTGGGTGGCGCAGTCGGTTAAGCGTCCGACTTCAGCCAGGTCACGATCTCGCGGTCCGTGAGTTCGAGCCCCGCGTCAGGCTCTGGGCTGATGGCTCGGAGCCTGGAGCCTGTTTCCGATTCTGTGTTTCCCTCTCTCTCTGCCCCTCCCCCGTTCATGCTCTGTCTCTCTCTGTCCAAAAAAAAAAAAAAAAAAAAAAGAAAGTTCGATTCCAGTAAATTGCTTACACATTCCTTGAGCCTCTGTTGTTTTCCAGGCTCCATGCTAGGCTAAATGGAGGATAAACATGAGTAAAATTCTAGCCCGACCTTGACAGAACGAGTGAACTGGCAAAAGAGACAGATACACTGTGGGCAAGATAGGTTAGTTCTTCACCAAATTTATCTTTTTTTTTTCTTCCTAGGGATAGAACAGGAGTCCTTTTTTCAATCTCAATTGTAGTTAGATGTGTCTGGGTGTGGCCAGTGGACGTAGATAGAGGCAGGCATGCAAGTGTAGACCAAGCCCATGAAAATCTCCTGCAAGAACTTCTAGCTTCTCTCCCAATTCCATCTGCCAACTGGATGTCAAGGCCTGGGCCGATCTTGGAATCCAGGTACTAAAGGAAGAAAAGGCTTTATCAACCCAGTCCCTTGAATACCTGTGAGGCTAGGTTCCGCTGCCCTGGCACTCCCCCATGCAAATTGAACTTTACATGGGCAAGAAATAAACTTTTACTGTGTTAGGCCGTGAGGATTTTCGGGTTTGTCTCCAAGAGCAACCAGTGTTACCTTAAATGTTATAGACTTACATCAAACAATTTTAATACTGACCACTCAATTGGCTGTCATAAAAGTTCAAGGTGACACTTGGAGAATAGATATTTTAAAAATTAGTAAGAGCTTTACTTTTAATGTCCTAGTTTTTCTGCAAACTACATTGATGGAGAAGGTAAAAGTCAGAACGTCCGCAAACCCCACACTCTTGTGTCAGGGGTTTCAAAAGCTCCTGGATGCAGGTGAACCAGCACAGGAAGGCCTAAAGGTGTGGGAAGGAACCACGGGTAAGGCAGTGGTCTCCTAGATGGAAGTTTCCACATATCACCAAAGAATAGTCATCCCCTGAAGAAGGGGGCCAAACCCTGCGTGAGACCTGCTGTAAAGTGGACTGTGAACGAGCAGAGCATGAGCATTTGGGGCAATGGAGACAGAAGATGTGGAAAGTTTCCAGGAGGCTCCCAGGTGAGAGTTCTCAGCAATGGCCACCTTCTAAAAGAAAAAACGAAATTCTGGAAGGCAGTAGGAGTATCCCTTGGTGGAAGCAGCTGGAAAAAGGAATTTACAAAATCAGGACTAGTGATAGAAGCCCTCTTGAAACAGGTTAGGATCGGGGCACCTGGGTGGCTCAGTCGGTTGAGCGTCCGACTTCAGCTCAGGTCGTGATCTCGAGGCCCGAGTTTGAGCCCCGCATGGGGCTCTGTGCTGACAACTCAGAGCCTGGAGCCTGTTTCAGATTCTGTGTCTCCCTCTCTCTGACCCTCCCCCGTTCATGTTCTGTCTCTCTCTGTCTCAAAAATAAAGGTTAAAAAAAAATTTTAGAAACAGGTTGGGATCTAAATCAGAAGAGGACACACAGGGGCGCCTGGATGGCTCGGTCCTGATCTCAAGAGACATCATGAGTTGAAGCCCTGCATTGGGCTCTGTGCTGACAGTGTGGAGACTGCTTGGAATTCTCTCTCTGCCCCTATCCCATTCGCTCACTCTCTCTCTCTCTCTCTCTCTCAAAATAAATAAATAAACTTTAAAAAAATTAAAAAAAGAAGACGATGACATACATGTTAAAAATGGTCACTTAAAGAAAAAAAAAGGAGACAGTCCTTTGGTTAAGAAATTAAGGAAGATGCTTTAGTCTTTCCCACTTAAGGAAGATACCCTCATATCGTAACTAGGCTGGGAGAGTACTTTACATTCAATAATTCAACATAAGTTTTTTTAAGGTATAAGCAAAACATTTACCTAGAGATACTGTCAGAGAAGCCATCTGGCAAATAGCAGCAGAACTTCCCTACAGCACATTCTCATCAAAAAGCAGAAAAAAATTATAAGCCAACGTTGCAACATGAAAAACAATAGCCACAAAGCAAAAATATAAACATTTAGGAAAGCGATGTCCAGATAACAAGAGGTGGTGCCCAGTAAAGGTAGGAGGTGAAATGGAAGCTGATAATTTAGGAAAGAAATGGAAACAAGAAATAAAATTTTATTTATAAAAAAAAATCTTTTAATGTTTATTTATTTTTGAGACAGAGACAGAGCATGAGCAAGGGAGAGGCAGAGAGAGAGGGACACACAGAATCCAAGGCAGGCTCCAGGCTCTGAGCTGTCAGCACAGAGACCGAGGCGGGACTCGAACCCACAAACTGTGTGATCATGACCTGAGCTAAAGCCAGACGCTTAACCGACTGAGGACACCGCCGTACCGCCCCCCCGCAATAAAATTTTAAATGTTAACTTATTTTTGAGAGGGAGTGCAGGTGCATGCACGTGCAAGCAGGGGAAGGGCAGAGGGGGCGGGTGGGGACAGCAGGCTCTGCTCTGCCAGCAGAGATCCTGATGCGGGGCTGAAATTCAGGAACCATGAGATCATGACCGTGAACGGAAGTCAGATGTTCAACCAACTGAGCCAGCCAGGGGCCCTCAAAAGAAATAAAATTTTAAAATGAAAACTACGTTAAGAGGGAAAACATGGGACAAAAACAAAATCACCAAAAAAAAGCATATTAAAAGGCAGGAATGAAGACAAGAACAGAGCAGGAAATGAAGAAAGAGGAAAACGGTTTAGAGACAGAGTATTGATATGTAAAGTAGTCAAAACACACACTTGGGATTTTTGAGGAAAAATATCAAAACAAGGGTACAGGGAAAATTTAAATTTTAAATTAAGAAACTTTCCTTAAATAAAGGGAAATTCTAATCTACATATTGTAAGAACACACTGTATTCTAAACAAAACAAAACAAAACAAAACAAAACTGATGCCCCAAAAATCAGCACTAAAATAATGTAAGTCAATGTATTAAACTTGAAAGACCGAGAAAGGATCCTTTGGCCATCCAAGCATAAAGATCAGGTCATTCTTAGGAAGGTAAAAGTGGGTTAATCATGAGACACTGAAAAGATACCAGAGCAACACCTCAAGCTAACGGAAAGGAAGTGTAAGCCAAGAATTTTATATTCTGCCAAGTAGTAATAGCTGCAGACCATTCTGGTTTTGTAATGTCTCAGGAAATATTGTACCTATGTGCCTTTTTGAGGAATCTGCTAGATGAGAAAATCTTCAGCAAGATGATGGGTGAACAATGAATGTATTCATCTATAGAGTTAAGAATAACCCGAAGGACTACAAAATAAAATGCAAATTTTCTAAAAATCGGAAAAAAGAAAAAAATAGATGATATTATGAATGACTTTACATATATTTTATATATATATATATATATATATATAAAACACCAAAAAATGTCAATGAGCTATTAAAGAAAATAAATTTTCAGATCAAATACACACACACACACACACACACACCCAACAATGTATGGGCCATATATAAGAGTCATCTAAATCAAGCAATCAGACAAGATAAAAATAAAAATATAGGCAAGGTATAATAATCAATTGCAAACTGAAAAAAAAATCAAGGGGCAATATCTTAATATCAAAGAAGGTAATTTGGGGCAAAAATATTAAATTCATCAAAGAGGGGGATTATATTGCTACAGGATAAAATATTGTGGTGGTCTGAATAATAGTACCCCGCCTCCCAAAGATGTCCATGTCCTAGTCCTGGGACCCTGTGAATATATTACCTTATATTTCAAAGACTTTGCAGAAGTGATCAGGTCAAGGATCTTGGGATGGGGAGATTATCCTGGATCTTCTGGGTGGGCCCAAGGCAAGGGACCTTCTAAGAGGGAGTCAGTTGATATATATTCAGAGAAAGAAGATGTAAAAATTGAGCAGAAGTCAGACAGAAGATACCTTGAAGAGGAAAGAAGGGGCCACAAGCCAAAGAAGGTAGATGGCTTTGAGAAGCTGGAAAAGGCAAGGACAAGGATTCTCCCCTGGAGGCTCCAGAAGGAACTAACCCTGCTTTGCAATTTGCTTTGAGTCCCCTTACATTTATTTTAGACTTCTGACCTCCAGACCTGAAAATGAATGAATCCGAGCTTTTTAAGCCACTAGGTTTGTGGTAATTTGTTACAGCAGGAATAGGAAATAAATATGGTGCCATCACATAATAACCTACAAAAAGGGCTATTAGCGATCACGAACATTTCATTTGTTCAAAATATACTTAAGGTTTAAAATTTACCAGCTGTGAAAGAGGGATAGGTTTCTGGTCAATTTTGACTTGACTTATGATGTACCCTACGTAGTTGGCTTACTCTGTGGTCAATACGCAATAATACATACCGCTCATCACTAACAATAGTACTAAAAGGTACAGATTATCGTCATTTAGAGTAGGACAAACTAGATGGCGGTGTAGGAGGACGCTGAGCTCACCGCGTCCTGCGGATCACTTAGATTCCACCCACACCTGCCTAAATAACCTAGAGTAGGACAAACTAGGATACTGCTCCTCATAAAGGGAAAGTAATTTTGCAACAAGCTAGAAATGCATAGAGCTAGATTTTAACCCTTGCTCCGTCTGGTTTCAGAACGCATGTTCTTTCCATTATAGTATATTTTAAGAATTACTGTTTCTTCTGGCCTGATGCTCGCATTGTGGGTGAGAACACTGGGAGGAAGAAAAAAAGGAAAACAAGGATTCGTTGAGCAGCAAGTCATGTTTTAGTTTCTTTCACATGCACAGAATGGCATCCGTTTGTCTAAGTGGGGAAAGCAACAGCAACAACCACCAAAGAGCTCTGGATTAGGAAGCCTATCATTAATGCTAAGTGGCCTAAACCCAAATATTTAACTCACGGCTTGCAAACCTCACTGAAATAAATCCAATATATTATATATCGCTCCAGGACTAGTGAAGGGTGTTATCCATTCATCTGAAGCGGAAATGAATTTCAGCAGGAAAAGCAAGGGGAGTATCCCCACCAGGCTGCCATTCACCTGCTGCAAAGGAGGATAATACAGATAGTACAGAGAGAGGGCATGAGGGGACCCCAAGGAGATCTCACCAACACTCCTGGCTCAGCATATTTGGAACACAGGCCACGGCTTGAGGGACAAATCTCAGAGCTCCTTGGAGCCTCTATTCTGGATGCCAAGGTTCGTCTGGCACAAAAACTCAAGGGTATTGACTGTCTACACTCACAGCCCATCTGAGACAGTCCTACATGGGCAGGGAAGTGGCTATGCTTCGAATACAGGCTCTTGCAAGTAACAGGGAGCATTTGGAGAGGCAGTAATGGCTCCAGGAAGCTCTGTGATGTCAACAGACCAGATGTACAGTTAGGCGGGTGAGCTGCCTCCCTCCAAATACAGTTGCCCTCCTAAGTTACCCTCTAAGTTGGCAACAAAAAACGACAACAAATTGAACCTTCCCATAACTCGATGTGATTTTCCCCAATAACAAGCTAGAAACTAGGGGAGCTAGAATTAAAGCCTAGCTCTTCCTGCCTCCAAAGCCCGTGTTCTTTCCAACAACATTCTTCATTTTTCTTTTGTTTTATTTATGGCTCTGAAAAGAGCCTTTGGATGAGAAAAACAGCCACCACAGCAGAGGACCAGGCCATCCACTTCACAGAGCTGTATCTCCTAAAAGGCCCCAACATTCTTCATTTTAAGCATCCCTATTTCTTCTTCTATTCTTATGCCCCAGAACTCTAGGAGAAAGGAAGAAAAGAAAAGGAGAGGCACGTGGGTGGCTCTGTAGTTTAAGCATCTTGGTTAACCTACAACCTAACCAAGCATGCTTGGTTAACCAAGCAACTCTTGGTTTCCGCCCAGGTCATGATCTCACTAGTTCACGGGATCGAGCCCAGCATCTGGCGCTGAGAGCACAGAGCCTGCTTGGGATTCTCTCTCTCCCTTTCTCACTCTCTGACCCTCCCCAACTCGTGCACTCTCTCTCTCTCAAAATAAATAAACAGAATTTAAAAAAATTGTCCAAAAAAAAAAAAAAAGGAAAGAAAGGGAAAGAAAACAAAAGGAAGAAAAGAACAGGAGAGGGGAGGGAAGGGAAAGGAAGAAGAGAGACGTTCGCACATCCTGAAAGATATCTGATCCTAGTACAGAAGACAGCCATTGTCAGTCTCTCTCTCCCAGATGGAAACAATAGAAAGAGAAAAATCACCAAATATGTGAAAAGACTCAACACATCAAAAAAGGGAAAGTGTGAAGAATGAGAATTTCCTCCCCAGGAGTCACCCCTTGATTCCACTGTTGAAAGGGAGTCCTTGACTTGGGGTGGAGCCAGGGAGGTGATTTATTTATTCACATAAAAGGAAACTGGGTGGGTGTTGGAGGTTGGGGGATAAGGGAGGGAAGCAGATGTGAGTTTGAATCCAGACTCCATATTAACTCATTAGCCTTGAGCAAAGAATTTAATTTAACTGAGTCTTAGTTTTCTTAAATTAAAAATGAGAATACTAACCCTCAGTATGATTTTGGGTTCTGGCTAATGTAAGCTAAAGTGGACACTTATTAGAAGGAAATGAATAATTTACAGGATCAACGCAGGAAACAAGACACCACTGTGGGCAAGTGAGAAGGAAGACTGTGGCCTCATCCAGAATTTCCACAAAGGAAGTAAGTTCTTACAGCTTTCGGTAATTTTAGAGCTCGGTTGAAGATTTATCTCCCCGAGATTAACTGTGAATTGTCTGATTTGGTTCACATTTCCACCCTGTCTAGGGCATCTTCATTTACTGCCTAACTGGATAGCACAAAATGGGGAAAAAGTAATTTCTTAGAAGGAAGTCAGGCCACTAGAGCCAAAACCCAAACCAAACGAACAAAACAGTAGAATGGATGTTCAGCGGGTCGGAATAACAAGTGTCTAACACATCCTCATGAGGCCTTTATGAAGATGAGTGAAGAGACTATTGGCAAAGCACTTGATAGATAAAAGCTAAAATAAGCCAGAGGAGGATGAGGGTTATATGGTCCCATGAGTTAGAGGGCCGCTTGGCTCTTTAAAACAGAAACAGAGTCCATGAGGTCTGGTTTTCAGTTAAACCACTTCTGAGGGGCCAGAATAGTTTCAGCCATTTTCCTTCCTGATCTGAAAAGAATCCACACAATCAGCTTCAGAACTCTGCCCCTTTTCTTCTAACCTTTATTTAGCAAGAAAAACTTTTCCTCTGGCCCTTCGCTTTCCGCAGTTTCCTTTTAATGTCCCCTAGGGGAGGGGGGCGGGGACTGACTGGCGGATGACAGCTCGAATTGTGGCTGTATCCTTGGAAACCCCAGAAAATTGGCTATTTTTGGCTAATTTGTTATTGTGATTTTCATGACAACAGCCAAGGGTGTTTCTTTAACCACTGTTTTTACTCTAATTCAATTAGAAAATAAAAAATGTTTAAAGCCAAATAGCCCTTAGACTCTCTAAGTCTGCTTCTGTTTCTTTCTATGCCTCAGTGGTGAGTGTAATAAGAGCCAGGAGACAAAGCCAATATGCCATTTGCTTCCTGGATTTAGCTGCAAGAAAAATGTCTACGTTATTTGGTGAGAGAAAGGTGATTTATGGTCAAAAATGTCTTCAAATCCCATCCGGACAGTTCATGGCTGTGGACCTGACCCGGCTTGATCAGTCACCTTTCTCTGGCAGGTCAGGATGACTAAAAGAAAAACCATTTCCTCTGGAGGTCTAAGATAGTGTCAAGTTCTTCCAGGCTGGAAATATGTTAACTGTTGCCAAATACCAGCAGAAACCCATCCCCCTAAAACTCAGATTGCAGCGTGACTAGGGGTAAAGACTCCCTATCTTCTCAGTGCTCCCACTAAGGCATTAGCGCAAGAAAGAGGGACTCACAGCCTACACACTTAATTAATTTGTCTTCATGTTTCTACCTAGCCAGAGGGCAAACTGGGAAAAAAGGAAAGGCACTTAGTTATTTTTTTTTTCTTTTTACTGTCAATATACATTGGTACTGATTCCCAGCTAGAATGTCAAAACAAGTGGAAAACAGGGTCTGCCCATCCCTGTTGTAAGTTCCAGATCACCACTCTCCGGCACACAAAATGTAGACACATATCCTAAACCCGGCCTGCCTGGTGCTCTCACCTGTGAATCTGAATCTCTAGGGTAGATACAAAAGCACAGGGAAATACAAATCAAAACCACACTGAGATACCACCCGACGCCAGTCAGAGTGGCGAAAATGAACAAATCAGGAGACTCTAGAGGCTGGGGAGGATATGGAGAAACGGGAACCCTCTCGCACTGTTGGTGGGAATGCAAACTGGTGCAGCCGCTCTGGAAAACAGTGTGGAGGTTCCTCAAAAAATTAAAAATAGATCTGTCCTATGACCCAGCAATAGCACTGCTAGGAATTGACCCAAGGGATACAGGAGTGCTGAGGCACGGGGGCACTTGTACCCCGATGTTTATAGCAGCACTTTCAACAAACGCCAAATTATGGAAAGAGCCTAAATGTCCATCAACTGACGAATGGATAAAGAAGATGTGGTTTATATACACAATGGAATACTACTTGGCAACGAGAAAGAGTGAAATATGGGCTTTTGTAGCAACGTGGATGAAACTGGAGAGTGTTATGCTAAGTGAAATAAGCCATACAGAGAAGGACAGATTCCATATGTTTTCACTCCTATGCGGATCCTGAGAAACTTAACAGAAGACCATGGGGGGAGGGGAAGGAAAACAAAAGGGAGGGATCCGCACCATAAGAGACTCTTAAAAACTGAGAATAAACTGAGGGTTGATGGGCATTGAGGAGGGCACCTGTTGGGATGAGCACTGGGGATTGTATGGAAACAATCTGACAGTAAATTTCATATAAAAAATAAAATAAAATAAATAAGATACTTTTAGCAATTTCAAAAAAGCACAGGGACAGTTAAAGACGAGTCACAGCTGTATATGGTTGAAGTCAAAAGGCAAGGCAGCCTCTTCTCTTTCCAGCAGAGTTCAGCACTGCACGGGGTCAGTATGTGGCCATCCCTTCTGTGTGCTCCCAGCAATGGGGGTGCGTGGCTCCCTGAACAGACGATTCCTGTATGAGGCTGGGAGTGCTGCCCTGCCTCCATTACTTTGTTTCCAGGCCTGCCTCACCAGCCTAAAAAGATGATTTCGATCCTGAAAAAGAGAAGGAATAAAGAGTAAGAAAAGTGAGACACAGAATACCTCCTCTTTGTCAGAAGCTTTTTCATACTAATTGGATTTAAAATTTTTATGCACACAGCTTTGATAAAATTAACATTTAATTCTCAGGAGGACTTAGGAGATAGGAGGTTTAGAGCTAAGTTTATTTTATACTGACTGTGCCCTCACTCCTAAATGCATCCTACAAATCCTGCAGAAGAGACCAGAAGGAACTCCCTTTGTCAAGTACTCGAGAAACTGGAGAGAAGAAAACCTGCATTGCTACCGAATATTCTTAGAGCTGTTGGTAAGAGACGATGACTTTGAAATTGACCACTCGACCTTCAGTAGGGCTGGAGGATGCCAGAATGACGTAACCATTTAGCAAGGTGTAAGTGCCTGAGGACAAAAGTTGCGCCTGGCCGAAAGAGACAGCAGTAGGGTGAAGTGATGATGGTCTGACCCACAGAGATATATGGTTATTGCTAATTGATAATGGTGTCCTACATGACAGGAAAGAATGGACAGCCCACTAAGGTTCTGCTTGAAATTTATAACCTTCAAATCCTATGCCTAACAAAGGCAACACCGGAGCCATCATGATAGGACCCCTTTACACTTGCGTTGCTTCCCAGATGCGGGTGTCTTTGAACCGAGAAAAATCAGGGTATCCTTGAGGGAGGATTCTGCAATAAGAAACAGGTACTTACCATGAATCTTCCTCATAGCCTTCCCCAAAGAGCCTTGGGGCCATTAGCCAGGCTAAGTGGGCATTGAGTAAAGAGATTTACCCAGACATTGAGAGGTTGTTGGAAGTTCAGTTTAAATCAAAGCTAATCCCTAGGGACCTAGAATGTCATAGGAAATAATGAGGGCTTTATAGAGGTCAAGTATGGAATAGATTGGGACTTGAGTCTACCTCATGGTAGTCCCAGCTGGTTCTTCATCTATCCCATGTGTATTTCCTTGGTTCCCGAGTGTATTTTAGACTAGATATCCTCAGCAACCAGCATGATCACAATTGTGATATGACTCATGGAATGCGTTTATTTTGGCAGGAAGGTGAATGAAAGTTTCTAAAACTCCCTTTCTATACCAAAATGCTAAGCCCAAAATATAATGCCATCCCTGAGGAAATCACAGAAACATGTGCCACCATCCAAGACTTGAGAGATTTAGAGTGTCGATTCTTCTCACCTTGCCATTTAACTTGCCAAATTGGCTAGTACAGAAGATGGAGGCGTCCTTGAGGATGACGATTCGTGGTCACATGTTTAATTAGGTAATGACTCCATTTACAGCTGATTTGCTAGATATGGTCTGCTTACTAAAGGAAATCGTAATCTACAGGGGCCAGCACACTGCTATTAATCTAATCAATTATTTCTCCTTCACCCCAAAATAAGAGACACCAGAATCCATGGCTTTTTTCCTAGCAGAAAGAGCTAATCAACTTTAGCCTTCAGACTTAGCCTTATTTCAGTGTTCTATATCTGTTTCACAATTTAATTTGCCAGGACCTTGATCTTCTCACCATCCCAGAATATATCATGCTGGTTCATCATGTTACTGAGAGTAGAGAGCTAAAAGTAGCAATTACAGCAAATGTCTTGGAAACCCTTGCGTGACAGCGGTGAGGAGACGAGTCCCTTACAAATTGAGAATCACAGAACGCTTTTAATTTCTGGGGATCCAGTGATCTGGAGCATGCTGGCATATATTGCCTTAGGTGAAAGATTCCCGAATCTTGCATCCTGGGTTACTGAGAACGAGGCAATGAAATCTTTGGGGGGGGGGGGTATTTTACAGGCAACATATACCATATTTGGTTGTGCTTCTCCAATCTGTTTACCAGGTTATTATAAACACTTCAGCATCGAGTGAGGAAGAGGAAGAGCAAGAGGAAGCTATCCAGCTGGCCAGGTTGTAAGGCAAGCAGCTCTGCCACTTGGCGTTCACAACTCAGCTCGAAATCTGTGGGGGATGGGGATGCTGTCCGGAGCCTGTGACGGCCCTGATGGGAAGAGTGCATTTCTTAGGATGGTATGGATAAAAATCCTGTCAGATGCACACAGCAGCCCTCCTTTGCCAAATGGAAAAGGTGTATGTGGGACTGGACTCAGTTCCTGAAGCATAAAAAAAGTTGCAGGAGCAGAGAGCTCACGCACGCAGCGTGCCTCTTCTTGGCATGCAACCGCCCCTCCATCAACCCACACTTTCGATCTCATGGGGAATCTCTTAGAGCAACTACAGTTTATCATACAAACCAGGACACTTTTGAGCTAAAAAGGAGGCCGGGACAACAGGCCTAAAACAAGACTGTCCTAGCCAAACACTTATGCATTATCACCCCACTGCAGTGATTTTCAACGGGGGGTAACTTTGACTCCCTCTCCCAAGAACATTGGCAATGTCTGGAGACATCTGGGGTTGTCACCCGTTGGGGGAAGGTATGTGATGGGTATCTGGGGGTACAGGCCTTGGACGCTGCTAAACATCCTAAAATGCAAAGAAACAGCTCTTCCACAACAAAGGGTCATCCAGCCTAAGATATCTTGGGGCTTAGACTGAAGAGGGGCAAAATAGTAATTGATGGAAAAATTCTGCATGACAGGCTAGCACCAGCGGACAGTGGAGAGCTCTAGCATTATAATCACGCTCAGAGGTGGACTGGGTGGGAAAGGGTCGAGGAAAGGGAAATAGCCCTAGCAGGCAGAAGTTTAAGGGTTCCAACAAATTCTTCACCTGGACCTGAAGGAGAGAGATGCTGAAGCAACCATCCACCCAGACCTATGAATGCAGGGTCATGCCCTTGGAAAGAACAAGGCTGGAAATTGTTGACAGAGAGATTCGAGGAAAGCGAATGTTAATGTGCCACTTGTAAGTCGACCTTGTAAATGGGCCTCAGGATCCCATGGCACAAGAGGATCGTAATTAGTAAGAGGCCTGTTTGAGTCTTTCAGCTAACCAAGTTCTATCAATTGGCCCAAGTTCCCCAGTGAGGGTCAAAAAATGTGGCCACAGTTGCAGAGATGGTGACTGTGTAAAGGGGGGAAAAAAGATCGTCTTTTATCCCCAGCTCAACTGGATACCACCTTTGTTTGGTGTCTGATTTCCTCTATTTCCCTAACAGTAGTAACCATCGAGGAGACTCACTCTGAGAAGCTCAGCTGGTCTCCTGGTGGCACAGTGATTACATTGGATCCTTTCAATCACAGAAGAGCCAGTCGTCTGTTCTCATTCTAAATAACACGTATATTGGACTCACGTTTTCTTTGCTTGATAAACAAGCTGTGCCAGCACCATTCCAAAGTCTTAGAACATTAATATGGTATCATGCAGCCGGATGCTTCCAATCAAAAAATATAATGAAGAGAGTAAGACAAAAACAAAAACTTGATGTCCGTGGGATTTAATTTTATTTAATGTACCCCATCTTCCGGAAACAGGTTGCCTCATACCGTGTGACCTACTGGAAGGGTCAGTCACAACACCAGCTGGGAAATAATACCTTGCAAGTTCAGAGCACTGATCTAGAGGAGAAGGCTTGTATTCTAAACTAAAGATAAACGTATGGTGTTTTGTTGTCGTCGTCGTTGTTGTTTTTTAGCCAGGGAATTCAGGAAGAAATGACACTTAAAACATTACATCTAATATTATATTATATTTGTATCTTGGTTTTCCACAAGCCAAATTAACCTCTTGCTCATACAATATTTTGTTCTTTCTTATTGTACTTACCACATATAGCTATATATCCTAGAAAATAGAAAATGCCTTTCTATTAGGCACTATATCTTACTTCTCTTTGTTTTCTCAGTACTTAGTAGACAATGGAGGTGCTCAGTAAATATGTATTTAATAAGTGCATGAATAAATAAACAGCTAAGTCAATAAATAATAAATAAAGCCAAATCGGATATTCTGTTTTTTCGAATGACCTCATAGGAAATTTGCCTTCATCTGTGAATGTTCTGACCCAAGCCAGGCATGCTTAATGCTAGAAGCATTACTAAGTAAAGGATATAGTCACTTGCTTTCATTGATTTCAGTGTCCACTTTTAGAGAAACAAATGAAAAATAGAAGTACGCCGCTCAGGCTTTTATCACGTCACCTGTTCACTGCAACTTGCTATTGGATAAAAATCTAAATTATTTCAGTATAATCAGAATGCCAACGGTTGTACAACTACATGGTTCTAAAATGTAACCTACCACACCTGGAGCTATACTGCTTTATCTCGATCCAACTATCTTATCATCTGTTTATCTATCTTTTCTTTCTTTCTTTCTTTCTTTCTTTCTTTCTTTCTTTTTCTTTCTTTCTTTCATGTTTATTTTTGAGAGTGGGAGAGAGACAGAGCCCAAGCAGGGGAGGGGCAGAGAGACAGGGAGACAAAGAATCAGAAGCAGCTCCAGGCTCTGAGCTGTCAGCACAGGGCCCAACGTGGGGCTCAAACCCACAGACTGTGAGATCATGACCTGAGCAGAACTCGGACACTCAACCGACTGAGTCACCCAGGCACCCCATTTCTTTCTCTCTTTCTTTTCTTTCTTTCTTTCTTTCTTTCTTTCTTTCTTTCTTTCATCTCCTCTATCTACCTACCTACCTACCTGTCATCTTTTTTCCTTCTATCTACTGTCTGTCTGTCTGTCTGTCTGTCTTAAGGGGCAACCAGCACAGCATACAATATCACTTCCAAACACATAATTCTGTGACACTTGAGGCATGCTTTCTTTAGCGATCTCTCTGCTTTCAAAGAATCCGTTACCATTGCAACTTGATGTGTTTGGCAAATCAAAATAGAGGAAGTACTCTCTACCTAAACTTTGGCTGAGCAGGCTTTCGAATGAATGCATGGATGGATGGATGGATTGATGAATAATAAGAGACTCAAATCTTGGGCATTCCCCTGCTCCAACTTGTTTTCAGTGATACAGTTTGAACACGTTTGAAGGAAGATTGAGTTTTAATGGATAGATATCTCTAAAAGAATAGAAATCCTTCAGCAAATGCAGTGAAAGATGGAAAAGGAATCAGCTACAGAGGTAGAAACAAAGCCAAGAGGCAATATGCGGAATCACTTGACTTCTGAGGCATAGTAAACCATCCCAAAATTTAATGGCTTAAAAATATATCCCTGTCTTTAGCTCACACTTCTGTAGGTCAGCAATTTGGGCTGCGTTTATCTGGATGGTTCTTCTGGTCTTAGTTGGGCTATCATGCATCTGCAATCGGCTGCCAGACTGACTGGTTACTGGCTGCCCTAGGATGCCCTCCACAGGATGCCTTCAGCAGACTCTTCCGGACTCGTTCACATGGCAACAAGAAAGCTATCACAAGCACACGAAGCCTCTTGAGGCCTAGGTTAGCAACTGCCACAGCATCATTCTGCGGCATTATATTGGTCAAAGCAAGTCACGTTGTCAGTTCTGATAAAAGAGGAAGAAACACAGACTTCATACTTCGAGGGGAGGAACCGCGAAGTCGCATTGCCAAGGACTCGGCTGCAGACAGGGATGAGGGACTGTGGTCACACATCCTTGCAATTTACCGCCCCAGCGTTCAGAGAGCAAGCTGACGGATTTACAGTGTGGCTGTCAGTCAGTGACTAATAATATAAAGAGTCTCATCGTAATGAATTAAGGGACAGAATCTGGAGTTTAGAGTAAGAGGACTCCCTTGTGACAAGACAGTTTGGCTTTGGACAAGTTACTTTCCTCACCTGCGAGCGATAGGTATTCTTTTTACCATGAAGATTAAAATTGTCAGTGAGGCAATTCTCTGCTAGAATTTGAAAACAAAAATATGCTAAGACCTGACATAATACTTGACAGACCTTCGTTGTAAACTAGGCGCATGATACAGACTCAGGCAAGTCGCTTAGGCTTTGTTTCCTCTCGTGTTCAACTGAAGGGTAAATGTTCCAACTTGGCCACTCCCAGAAATCAACAAACACATGGGAGTTCAGACCTCGAATGATGAAAATGTGCTCCTTTAGAACAATCTAGGTCTAAGGAAGACCTTGCAGGAACATAGCCTACTCTAGGATGGCTGTTTGCCTCACCAGTTCTGAAAGCTCTCGGCGATCAAAATGGAGCTCAGTCTGGGTGGACCGTCGCCATTTTAGTGAAAGCAGTGAATTAAAATGGGAGAGGCCAGGCTTTGGAATCTGACGGAGTTGGATTCAGACTCTAAATCTTACATCGTTTTTTGGACTTTTACCTCCCCAGCCCCTTGTAGATCTTACACAGTTTTATATGACTTCTGCGAGCTGTTGAAAATACCAGCTCTTTAATTTCCTCCTTTGCAGAATGAGTTTGGGGACCCTAGTGTTTTTTCAGGCCCTCTACCCCCCCCCACCTCTCCTAACGCGAACGCCCCTTAGGTCTTCAGTAGGGCCTGTGCCTGGCAACCTGATCAGCTCACAACCAGGCGTTTGAACCCCTTGATAAGGAATATGCCACACAGGTCTACTGAATACAGCCTCTCGGCCAAATGACACAAATTTTCTGTGCTTCATAAGAGAGAAGACAGATGCTGGTGCTAATGTGACAGAAGCCCCATGGAGACATTAATTATGGAACCCTATTAGCCGTCCACCCCACCTGAGCTATTTTCACAGCAAGCCGGTCTCAAGGGCCACTTTCTGTTAACTTATGACTTAATCAAATGCTCCATTCCCTTTCTCCTCTCCAGTCCATTCCAAACCTACTTCTCATGGCTCCTACAACATAGAGGCCTGTGACTCAACTTCCCCAATCAGTTTAAAAGTCATGAAAGACACCAAATGGCTCTGACTGTCCTACACAGCCCATACGACGCCTTATCATGTTTCCTGAAAACCAGGACCTGGCCTGGTTATGAATATCCCTCTAAGAACTTCTGCATCTCCAACTATGTCTTCTACAGCATCAAATCTTGCTTCAGAGTTCTGGTTCTGTTACCTTCTGCTCGAGGCGGGGTGTTCAAATAATATAGGTTCCCTATCCAATTCAGCCATATTTGGAAAAGCTGGTTATGTATGATGACATTACACAATTCTTTACCTTTACTTACAGGGCTCTGATCCTGATAAAGATGAGGTTTTCTGAATGATGAAGACATGACTGAAGTCCCAGTGGGATAGATATGGGGCAAACCCTGTATGTGCAGTGTTAAGAGGCAGCAGTAGATCTAGTCGTATCTAATTATCATTATCTCTTTAGTAGAACATTCATGCCCAATCTCCTGTGTGCAGGCTCTTGATTCCTTACTCCTAACTGTCCACAGTTTGCTTTTCTCAATAATTATATTAAGTTAGATAAATTAGAGTCTAACCAAAACTAATTTTGCATAATATCCCAGTCCATTTGTGCAGAGTCTCTAAAAACCTCTAAGCTATTTCTCTAGGCAGTAGGATAGCTAATTATTTACCCTCCCAGCTGCCTCCCAGGCACTTCTGATCCTATGTTTAGAAGAGAGAATGATTCCATTCGATTAGGAGAAAAAAATGCCCACAGCTTTCCTAAGATAACATGAAAACTCCATCTAACCAAGGGGACTGAGTAATTTACTCTCTGCAGATTCCTTTGGATCCTGAAATAATGTGCAGTGATGCATAGGCACATGGTCATTATGCCCCAGATTTCCTCATTTAGGAAATCAATTCTTAAACATTGGGGATATGCAAATTCAATTATTCCTGAACTGCAGAATGATAATCATGTGCTGAAATCTGTATTAGCATATCCACGCAGAGCAGGCTTCTCCTCCCCTAGGGTTCTCTGCCACCTGTTGAATTAATTTGGCCTCATCCCTTGACATCCATCAGGTTCTGCATATGACAGGGGCAGACTAACTTAACCTGTTGTCAGAGGAACCTGCAAAGTTACATGTGAGAGTCACATCTCCGCAGAATACTACAGAGAAGAGGCAAAAAACTGGAGCAGAACGCTTAGCCGATCTGTTCCCAGCTCTCCCCGAACAACGCACCTTGGCAAACAAGGACCATTGAAATCTAATTAAGAAGTTTCTCTTCCGACCCACTGGGGATCTGCACAATGACACAAGAACAGTGCTTAACTGGCATGGTGCTTGCTAAGCAAGCACCTGGGAATTAAATTCTGCCTTATTGTTCTTTTTAAATATTTCTGCACTACAGGGAAATTCTGTTGTCACGATTCTAGAGAGGAAGAAACAAATTTCATTCTCAATCTGATTTTAATGTACACAAAGAAACAAAACATCCTGCACTGTATTCATCACTCCCTCACTGCCTCAACATCTTCCGAAGGCTTGGGATATTTGTTATGTGTGGTTATTTGTTATACAATGATATATACCATATATTATATATGTGTGTGTGTTATATATAGGTATATTCTATACATGGCTTATATATATTTATATACATGGGTTTCTATCTATGTATATATACACATATATGCACAGCACATGTTTCCTGCCCCCAAGAGTTATTATATGATACACTTCCCAGCATCTGTCTTGACTCATTTTATTTGTTTATTTTTTATTTTTGTTAATATGAAATTGATTGTCAAATTGGTTTCCATGCCACACCCAGTGCTCGTCCCAAAAGGTGCCCTCTTCGATAGGTCTTGACTCATTTCAGATCTACAATTCAGAATCGCCATGAATTCGCATTTGTTGTCCTGTGACTCATGCGACCTCCTGAACTCACACCTCCTTTCAGAAATCTGCTATCATGGGCTGTGAAGGTGTCTATGAGAGCTCTTAGCATAGTATTTTACTGTTGTCCAGCTATGGTGCAGGACCGTTCACCAAACCGTAAATTTCTTGAGGAAACGACATCTTACTCACATTTGCATCCCACGGATCTAGCACATACAAAGTGGTCAATAAATGGACAATATTTCTGGCATGAATGGATTAAATTATATATATATATATATATATATATATATATAATGTTTATATATATTATATTAAATGTTATACTGTTTATATATATTAAACATTAACATAAATATTAATGTTTATTTATCTTGAGAGAGAGGGAGAGTGAGAGTGCATGAAAGTGGGGGAGGGGCAGAGAGAGCAGGAGAGAGAAAATCCCGAGCAGGCCCCGCGCTGTCAGTGTGGAGCCCCACGTGGGGCTGGATCTCACAACCCTGAGATCATGGCCTGAGCCGAAATGAAGAGTCAGACGCTTAACCAACTGAGCCACTGAGACGCCCCGCCTCTCTCTATATAAACAGGATATATAAATAGCACAATATTATATTATAAATAAAGAGACAATATTATATTATATATAAATAGCATATATAAAGAGCACAATATTATATTATATATAAATAGCATACATAAAGAGCACAATATTATATATAAATAGCACAATATTATATTATATATAAATAACACCATATTATATTATATATAAATAGCACCATATTATATTACATATA